>NC_036870.1:29699120-29740361 GCF_002910315.2 Salvelinus sp. IW2-2015
GACCAATAGGGAAGGGAGCTCAGGGAGGACGCTAAGCTAACCCAGGCTTACCTTTGCCAATCTAGACCAATAGGGAAGGGAGCTCAGGGAGGACGTTAAGCTAACCCAGGCTTACCTTTGCCGTGGCTGACCTCCACAGTCCAGGTACAGTTGAGTGAGCTGGGATACATCTCAGGATATCCAGGGGACAGGATGGTGCCGCCGGGCCCTCGCACGTCCCCTCCACACAACGCTGGGGAACAAAGAGGGTGAAACACTTTATTGTCCATGTTTTTGCAGAGAACAGAAATATGCCAGTGTTTCTATGTCAAACAGTTTTGTTATATTTCAGTCTTCTGTGATGTATACGAAAGTGTAATATATTTCAACTTTATTTCTGACATGTTTATTTTTTCAATCCCATAACCGTGTGTGACGTGTATACTTCTGTTTTAAAGTGGATTGGTTTAAGACTGTCACGTTCCTGACCTATTTTTATGTTATTTTGATTATGTTTAGTTGGTCAGGGCGTGAGTTGGGGTGGGCATTGTATGTTGTGTGTGTTTTGTTTAGTCTATGGGTGTTGTATTGTGTRTGGGATAGATAATTGTGAGGTTGTCTAGTTATGTCTATGGCTGCCTAGATTGGGTCTCAATCAGAGACAGCTGTCATTCATTTGTCTCTGATTGGGAGCCATATTTAAGGTAGCCATAGGCAGTAGGCTTTTGTGGGTAGTTGTCTTGTTTAACGTTTGTTGCTTGTCTGTGCACTTGCGTTATTTAGCTTCACGATCATTTGTTGTTTTTTGTTTGTTTGTATAGTGTTTTCGTTTCATGTTCATCTTCGTTCATTTATTAAAAGAAGATGGCTTATTTTCCTCATGCTGCGTTTTGGTCCGAATCTCTTCCACACGATCGTGACAAAGACGACCAAGAAACACTCTGTGTGACCCTGATTTAGCCCACTGCAGTAAAAGGTTAACTCAACCCTCTGAGTCACACAAACAACCCGAGCGGGTGGAATCACAGCGTCAGCGATGCAGGAACTCTTGGAGCAGATTGAGGGGTTAAGTGCCTTGCTTAAGGGGGCTGCGGAAGCCATGTTAAATCATGGACAAACAGTAACCCTCAGTGTAAAGCGAAGTCAGTTTGGCACGTTTTATCTGATGTGATGTTGTTCTGTAACTCTTGAGGGGGATTGAGGAAGTGAAACCTCTCTTCTCTTCCTCCTCAACCTCCTCTCTTCCTTCTCAGCATGCACTAGTACTTATCTGTCCCAGACAGATGCAGTTCTGTATCAATAATGAATGGAGCAACTTAATAGGCTTTGTATTAAGCACTTAATACAAAGCCTTATCGTACAGGGAAATGTGGACAACTACATTGATCTTATTCTGTTCCTTACTCATCGCTCTCTCTCTCTCTCTCACTCTCTGTCTCTCTTTCCCCTTCCCTCTCTCCCTCTCTCTCTCCCCTCCCTCCCTCTCTCTCTCACTCTCTATATCTCTCACTCTCTCCTCACTCTCTGAGCAAGAAATGAACTAAACAAGATGTTTCGTTTTGACATGCTGTGGCCTCAATTTCTATATTGAAGAACCCAGAATATCAACATTTCAGCACATCAGGACCCTCATTTGTATGCCCTGGCATGGAGACCACATTCCCCCCATTATTCCACTTAGGTCAGATTCCCCAACCCTCCACCCCCCTCCCTCTTACCCCCAATGCATACATAAAAGCCTTCAGAGTCATAACAGGAGGCAGGTGAGGTGAGATGACAAGCTATAGCGCAGGTAAAAGGTGCTCCCGGATCCCTAATCTGGTGAGGAGATCAGTTCCTATCAGGCCAAGCAGCCATCACAGCAAATTGCCTCTGTGATTCACCGGCACATACAGCCTAATGGCCTGGCATTGAATTGCATTGTCTCAGTTTAGCTACCTCCCTGGACAAGAAAATAGATCTCTGAAATCTAAACACGGAGAGACGAACGAGCTAAAAGGTTTTGTCAGTCCCAGAGTCGCTGGGCTGATTCTCTTTCACCAGGCAGCCAATTTACATGAACTGTCATTGACTCAAGTATTGAACAACCACTCTTGTAAGCAAAACTTCTCAGCACAAAAACACAATTCAATCGTTCATTGGTTTTGTCAATAGGCAGTTTGGCGCTATCTTTGGCATCATATCATATGAGAGAATATTTTATCTAATCGAGGCCTGTTGAAAGTGATTACTCAAGATTTGATAACTCAAGATTTGATAGCTCCAGATTTGATAAGATTTGAAAGCTAAAGATTTAATAACATTTGATATCTCAAGATTTGAAAGCTCAAGATGTCCTGGAGAGCTACCCTCCTGTAGGTTTTCACTCCAATCCTGTTCCTGGAGAGCTACCCTCCTGTAGGTTTTCACACCAATCATGTTCCTGGAGAGCTACCTCCTGTAGGTTTTTTAACTTCAATCCTTGTCCTGGAGAGTACCTGCTGTAGTTTTAACTCCAACCCTGTTCCTGGAGAGCTACCTCGTAGGTTTTAACTCCAATCCTGTTCCTGGAGAGCTACCCTCCTGTAGGTTTTAACTCCAATCTGTTCTGGAGAGCTATCTCTGTAGATTTTACTCCAACCCAGCTGTAACTAACCTGATTCAGCTATCAACAGCTAATTATAGAATCAGGTGCGCTAGATAACTACAGGATGGTAGCTCCAGGACAGAGAACTAACCTGGTGGTCTGATATTATGGAGAGCCAGATCTAGATAGAACTGGTGGTCAGATTGTACTATGGAGAGCCAGATCTAGACTAGAAAAATAACCTGGTGTCAGATATGTACTATGGAGAGCCCGATCTAGACTAGATCACTAACCTGGTGGTCAGATATGTACTATGGAGAGCAGATTGACTGATCATACCTGGTGGTAAGATATGTATATGGAGAGCCAAGATCTAGACTAGATGACTAACCTGGTGGTCAGATATTACTATGGAGAGCCTGATCTAGACTAGATCTAACCTGGTGGTCTCGATATGTAACCATGGAGAGCCCAGATCTAGATAGATCTAACCTGGTGGTCAGATATGTACATGGAGAGCCCAGATCTAGACTAGATCACTAACCTGGTGGTCAGATATGTACTATGGAGAGCCCAGATCTAGACTAGATCACTAACTGCTGGTGGTCAGATATGTACTCTGGAGAGCCCAGATCTAGACTAGATCACTAACCTGGTGGTCAGATATGTACTATGGAGAGCCTGATCTCAGATAGATCACTAACTGGTGGTCAGATATGTACTATGGAGAGCCAAGATCTGACTAGATCACTAACCTGGTGGTCAGATATGTTAATGGAGAGCCCAGATCTAGACTAGATCACTAACTGGTGGTCAGATATGTACTATGGAGAGCCCAGATCTAGACTATAGATACTACCTGGTGGTCGATATGTACTTGGAGAGCCCTGATCTAGACTAGATCAACTAACTGGTGTCAATATGTACTATGGAGAGCCCAGATCTAGACTAGAGAATAACCTGGTGGTCAGATATGTACTATGGAGAGCCAGATCTAGACTAGAGAACTAACCTGGTGTCAGATATGTACTATGGAGAGCCAGATCTGACTAGATATATTCTGGTGGTCGATATGTACTATGGAGAGCCAGATCTAGACTAGATCTATCTGGTGGTCAGATATGTACTATGGAGAGCCCAGATCTAGACTAGATCACTAACCTGGTGGTCAGATAATTGTACTACACAAACTTCTTTAGCCCACTTCTTATGTGTCAACACCACAATGACCGACATGTGAGTAACGCCAAAACCATCTGGTAAACAGTCTAATAGGATACAACTTGGTCACCATGGCTACTGTCCATACCATGAAAAATAAACAGAGACCTGCACACTGTCGAATGCTTCCGCAGTTCATGACTTAGCCTAATGTACCTGCACCTGACGTCACTGGATGTGCGTACCTAAACTCGTTTTGGAAACGATTTAAACTGGTTTGAACTGGTTCGTACCATCACAGGTGGCAGAGGGTGGCTCCACCAGTGGTTTTCTCACAGACCAGAGGTTCCTCGTGGCTTAGCGCTGTATCCAGGGTCACAGCCGAACGACACAGTCGAACCGATGGTGAAGTCTTGACCGTAACGCAACCCGTTGACCGGAGAAGCCGGGGTCCTGGCAGGAGTAGGTGTCCACGGTCACGCCTGAAGATTAAAATGTTATGGATCAAAACATCACACGTTCATACAGGGAATATGAAGCTTTAACAATTTGAATCAGAGTTAGAGCTAAGAATGGGCAGGGCTAGGAGTTTGTTCTGACCACATGATCTGACCAGGAACACCTGGGTCACTAGACTAGTACTATGGTAGATGATCTGACCAGGACCTGGGTACTATACTAGACTAGTACTATGGTAGATGATCTGACCAGGAACACCTGGGTCACTATACTAGACTAGTATATGGTAAGATGATCTGACCAGGAACACCTGGGTCACTAAACTAGACTAGTACTATGGTAGATGATCTGACCAGGAACACCTGGGTCACTATACTAGACTAGTACATGGTAGATGATCTGACCAGGAACACCTGGGTACTATACTAGACTAGTATATGGTAGATGATCTGACCAGAAACACCTGGGTCACAATACTAGACTAGTACTATGGTAGATGATCTGACAGGACCTGGGTCACTATACTAGACTAGTACTATGGTAGTTGATCTGACCAGGAACACCTGGGTCACTAAACTAGACTAGTACTATGGTAGATGATCTGACCAGGAACACCTGGGTCACTATACGTGACTAGTATATGGTAGATGATCTGACCAGGACACCTGGGTCACTATACTAGACTAGTACTGTGGTAGATGATCTGACAGGACACCTGGGTCACTAAAACTAGTACTGTATATGGTAGATGATCTGACCAGGAACACCTGGGTCACTATCTAGACTAGTACTATGGTAGATGATCTGACAGGAACACCTGGGTCACTATACTAGACTAGTACTGTGGTAGATGATCTGACCAGGAACACCTGGGTCACTATACTAGACTAGTACTATGGTAGATGATCTGACCAGGAACACCTGGTCACTATACTAGACTAGTACTATGGTAGATGATCTGACCAGGAAACCTGGGTCACTATGACTAGTACTATGATAGATGATCTGACCCGGAACCCTGGGTCACTAATAGACTAGTACTATGGTAGATGATCTGACTAGGAACACACTGGGTCACTAAACTAGATAGTACTATGGTAGTGATCTGACTAGGAACACCTGGGTAATATACTAGACTAGTACTATGTAGATGATCTGACAGGCAGGACTGGTCACTAAACTAGACTAGTACTATGGTAGATGAATCTGACTGGAACACCTGGGTCACTATACTAGACTAGTACTATGGTAGATGATCTGACCAGGAACACCTGGTTCACTATACTAGACTAGTACTATGGTAGATGATCTGACCAGGAACACCTGGGTCACTATACTAGACTAGTACTATGGTAGATGATCTGACCAGGAAACTGGTTCACTATACTAGATGTATATTGGTAGATGATCTGACCAGGAACACCTGGGTCACTATACTAGACTAGTACTATGGTAGATGATTGACCAGGAACACCTGGGTACTATACTAGACTAGTACTATGGTAGATGATCTGACTAGGAACACCTGGGTCCTAAACTAGACTAGTAATATGGTAGATGATCTGACGGCAGCACCTGGGTCACTATACTAGATCTTATCTCATAGATGATCTTAAATCCACTGTTGGAGCGGCTGTTGTCGGTGGTGAAGAGCATGTACAGGTGGTTAGTACTGCTGAACAGGAACTGGGGCACCTGGGTACCGTTGAATGAGCCGACCAGAGGAGAGAGCAGGTTGGGTCCATCGTGGATCTCCAGGAAGTCATAGCCCAGCTCTGTCTGAAACCTGGACCAATGACAGAGGAGGAATTGTGAAATCTACACATTTTATTTACTTGTGATAATACATAGTCAGTGCTACAGTTGCATAAACTTTGATTAAGTCTACTACTGCACTAAAAAGCACTTTCAAAGGAGACTTTATAAATATAAAATAAATAAGCAATAACATTCCATTATGGTTGCATTCATTGATGCAGAAATCCCTTCTCTGTACTCAACAGTTTGGGAATGCTAATAGAATAAAATAGAATACATTGAACAACTTTAATGATATAATGGACAAGTACTTGTCAAAGGTGATCTTGATGGAGCGTCCGGGCTCGGTCTCGATGACCCACTCACAGCTGAGGGAGCCCTTGTAGTATCCAGGCCACCCTGGGGACAGGATCACCCCACTGGGAGAGGAGAAGTGGCCTCCACAGGGGGCTACGGAGGGGAGGGGGGAGAGAGAGTTTTAAATAACTCAAAATGCCCTGCCTGATGATCTAATCTGGCAAACAGTCTCCTACAGCGTACTGTACTCCAACTCCTTATGAGTGATGTCACCACAGCATCAGGGACACAAGGTGCAGGGTGAATGACTGACAGGAAGTCAGATTGAAGGTGACTGCTTGGCCTACAGTACCCTTGTTTCCTGTCCCCGATCCCCAGGTGTCCCTAAGCCTTCCCTAGTATCCTCCAACACACAGGTGAGTATCCTCTAGTTTCCTACAACACACAGGTGAGTATCCTCTAGTATCCTTACAACACACAAGGGCGTATCTCTAGTACCCTACAAACACACAGGTGAGTATCCTCTAGAATCCTCCAAACCATGTGAGTGCCTCTGTATCTCTACAACACACAGGGTGAGTTCCTCTAGTAGTCCTACAACACACAGGTGAGTATCCTAACACTGAGTTCTCTGTACAACACACAGGTGAGTATCCTCTTAGTTTCCTACAACACACAGGATGTGAGTATCCTCTAGTATCCTCCAACACACAGGTGAGTATGCATCTAGTATCCTCCAACACACAGGTGAGTATCATCTAGTACTCTATCCTCAACACACAAGGTGAGTATCTCTAGTCTATCCTCCAACACACAGGTGAGTTAATCATCTAGTATCCTCCAACACACAGGTGAGTACCATCTAGTATCCTCCAACACACAGGTGAGTATCATCTAGATCTATCCTCCAACACACAGTGAGTGTCATCTAGTATCCTCCCACACCAGGGAGATCTCTAGTATATCCTCCAACACACAGGTGAGTATCCTCTAGTATCCTCCAACACACAGGTGAGTATCTCTGTATCCTCCAACACACAGGTGATCATCTAGATCTATCCTCAACACACAGGTAGTATCTCTATATCTATCCTCCAACACAGGTGAGTGTCTCTAGTATCTCAACACACAGGTGAGTATCATCTAGTATCTATCCTCAACACACAGGTGAGTGTCCTCTAGTATCCTCCAACACACAGGTGAGTATCTCTAGTATCCTACAACACACAGGTGAGTATCCTCTAGTTCCTCAACACACAGGTGATGTCCTCAGTATCTCCAACACACAGGTGAGTATCCTAGTATCCTTACAACACACAGGTGAGTATCCTCTAGTATCCTACAACACACAGGGAGTATCCTCTAGTATCCTACAACACACAGGTGAGTATCCTCTAGTAGTATCCTCCAACACACAGGTGAGTATCCTCTAGTATCCCCAACACACAGGTGAGTATCCTCTAGTATCCTCAACACACAGGTGAGTATCCTCTAGTTTCCTACAACACACAGGTGAGTATCCTCTAGTATCCTACAACACACAGGTGAGTATCCTCTAGTATCCTCCAACACACAGGTGAGTGTCCTCTAGTATCCTCCAACACACAGGTGAGTATCCTCTAGTATCCTCCAACACACAGGTGAGTGTCTCTAGTCCTCCAACACACAGGTGAGTATCCTCTAGTATCCTCCAACACACAGGTAGTATCCTCTAGTATCCTCAACACACAGGTGAGTATCCTTTAGTATCCTACAACACACAGGTGAGTATCCTCTAGTATCCACAAACACACAGGTGAGTATCCTCTAGTATCCTCCAACACACAGGTGAGTATCCTCTAGTATCCTCCAACACACAGGTGAGTGTCCTCTAGTATCCTACAACACACAGGTGAGTGTCCTCTAGTATCCTACAACACACAGGTGAGTATCCTCTAGTTCCTACAACACACAGGTGAGTATCCTCTAGGTATCCTACAACACACAGGTGAGTGTCCACTAGAATCCTCCACAAACAGGTGAGTATCCTCTAGTATCCTCAACACACAGGTGAGTATCCTCTAGTTTCCTTCAACACAAGGTGAGTATCCTCTAGTATCCTCAAACCACAGGGAGTATCCTCTAGCATCCTACAACACACAGGTGAGTGTCCTCTAGTTTCTTACAACACACAGGTAGTATCCTCTATATCCTACAACACACAGGTGAGTGTCCTCTAGTATCCTCCAATAACAGCGTGGAGGTATCGCTCTAGTTCTCAAACACACAGTGAGTATCCTCTAGTATCCTCTAACACAGGTGGAGTATCCTCCAGTATCTACTCCTCCAACACACAGGTGAGTACCCGTCTAGTATCCCCCAACACACAGGTGAGTATCCTCTAGTATCCTACAACACACAGGTGAGTATCCTCTAGTATCCTACAACACACAGGTGAGTATCCTCTAGTATCCTCCAACACACAGGTGAGTATCCTCTAGTATCTACAACACACAGGTGAGTGTCCTCTAGTTCCTACAACACACAGGTGAGTGTCCTCTAGAACTACAACACACAGGTGAGTGCCTCTAGAATCCTCACACACAGGTGAGTATCCTCTAGTATCCTCCAACACACAGGTGAGTATCCTCTAGTATCCTACAACACACAGGTGAGTGTCCTCTAGTTATCCTACAACACACAGGTGAGTATCCTCTTAGTATCCTCCAACACACAGGTGAGTATCTCTAGTATCCTACAACACACAGGTGAGTATCCTCTAGTTTCCTACAACACACAGGTGAGTATCCTCTAGTATCTACAACACACAGGTGAGTGTCCACTAGAATCCTCCACAAAACAGGTGAGTATCCTCTAGTATCCTACCAACACACAGGTGAGTATCCTCTAGTTTCCTCAACACACAGGTGAGTATCCTCTAGTATCCTCCAACACACAGTGGAGTATCCTCTAGTCCTACACACACAGGTGAGTGTCCTCTAGTTTCCTACAACACACAGGTGAGTATCCTCTAGTATCCTAACACACAGTGAGTGTCTCTAGTATCCTCAATACAAGTGGAGTGATCCTCTAGTATCCTAGCAACACACAGGTGAGTATCCTCTAGTATCCTCCAAACACACAGGTGAGTATCCTCCAGTATCGTATCCTCCAACACACAGGTGAGTACCCTCTAGTATCCCCCAACACACAGGTGAGTATCCTCTAGTATCCTACACACACAGGTGAGTATCCCTCTAGTATCCTACAACACACAGGTGAGTATCCTCTAGTTATCCTCCAACACACAGGTGAGTATCCTCTAGTATCCTACAACACACAGGTGAGTGGTCCTCTAGTTTCCTACAACACACAAGGTGGAGTGTCTCTAGAATCCTACAACACACAGGTGAGTGTCCTCTGAATCCTACAACACACAGGTGAGTATCCTCTAGTATCCTCCAACACACAGGTGAGTATCCTCTAGATCCTACAACACACAGGTGAGTGTCCTCTAGTATCCTACAACACACAGGTGAGTATCCTCTAGTATCCTCCAACACACAGGTGAGTATCTCTAGTATCTACAACACACAGTGAGTGTCCTCTAGTTTCCTACAACACACAGGTGAGTGTCCTCTATTTCCTACAACACACAGGTGAGTGTCCTCTAGTTTCCTACAACACACAGGTGAGTATCCTCTAGTATCCTACAACACACAGGTGAGTGTCCTCTAGAATTCCTAACACACAGGCGTGATGTCCTCTAGTATCCACAACACACAGGTGAGTGTCCTCTAGTTTCCTACAACACACAGGTGAGTGTCCTCTATTTCCTACACACACAGGTGAGTATCTTCTAGTATCCTCCAACACACAGGTGAGTTCCTCTGTTTCCTACAACACACAGAGTGAGTGTCCTCTATTTCCTACAACACACAGGTGAGTATCCTCTAGTATCCTCCAACACACAGGTGAGTATCCTCTAGTAATCCTCCAACACACAGTTGAGTATCCTCTAGTATCCTACAACTCACAGGTGAGTGTCCTCTAGTTTCCTACAACACACAGGTGAGTGTCCTCTAGTTCCTACAACACACAGTGGAGTTTCCTCTAGTTCCTACAACACACAGGTGAGTGTCCTCTAGTATCCTCCAACACACAGGTGTCTCTATCTCTCTCCAAAACCAGGTGAGTTATCCTCTAGTATCCTACAACACACAGGTGAAGTGTCCTCTAGTATCCTCCAACACACAGGTGAGTATCCTCTAGTATCCTCCACACACAGGTAGTATCTCTAGTTTCTCCACACACAGGTGAGTATCCTCTAGTTCCTACAAACACAGCGTGAGTGTCTCTAGTATTCCTCCAACACACAGGTGAGTATCCTCTAGTATCCTCCAACACACATGGTGAGTATCTCTAGTATCCTCCAACACACAGGTGAGTATCCTTCTAGTTTCCTACGAAACACACAGTGAGTGTCCCTTAGTATCCTCCAACACACAGTGAGTATTCCTCTAGTATCCTCCAACACAAGGTGAGTATCCTCTAGTATCCTACAACACATCAGGTGAGTGTCCACTTAGAACCTCCACAAACAGTGGAGTATCTCTAGTATCGCTACAACACACAGGTGAGTGTCCTCTAGTTCCTCCAACAGCACAGGTGAGTATCCTCTAGTTTCCTACAACACACAGCGTTGAGTGTCCTCTAGTATCCTCAACCAGGGATCCTCTAGTCCTCACACATCAGGTGAGTATCTCTATGATTCCTCCAACACGACAGTGAAGTATCCTCTAGTATCCTCCAACACACAGGTGAGTATCCTCTAGTATCCTCCAACACACAGGTGAGTATCCTCTAGTATCCTCCAACACACAGTATCCAACACACAGTATCCAATCCACTTACTCTCACTTAGACTTTTGTCTGTGTCAGGAACAGGGTAATTACCCTAAAATACATGCATGTAGAGGGTAGTGTAAACGCAGGCACAAACACACGTACACACAAACATGCACTCACACACGCACGCGCACACACCTACACACACCCACACAAACACACCCAGTCTCTCCTCTCCCCAGGAAGAGCAGGATAATTACCTTCACATTTAGGGATGGGTCCGCTCCACATCACCTTGCCGTTGTCCAGCTCACAGGTGATGGTCTGTGCCCCCTGGGTCTTGATGAAGCCGTCATCACAGATCACTGAGATGGAGCTGCCCAGCTGGAAGTTGTCCCCGAAGCGCCTCGCATTTATCGGGATGCCCGGGTCGGGACACTCGTTGTGGCCGAACGCTGAAAACACAAATGTTTTGATTTCGCTTTGCCAGATGTAACCGTGCTGCTAACTGATTTGCTTCCTTGTCTGTCCCTGTCGCCTTACTGGGCTCCAACCAGTGATCTTCTGATCGTACACCCATGTAACTGCTAGCTTGAAAACCTACAAACTAGTTGTGCCACGGAAAATCATCTGATTAAATGGCGCCATTGGTGACATTTCAAGCTGTAGGGTGAGTTTATCCAGTACAATCTATCCCTAATTTTTGTATTTGAGATGCCTGAGCGGTTGGGGCGGGGCTAGTTATGGTCTGAGTTGGTTGCTCAAATCTAGAGTAGGATTGTAAAGACAAACAGAAGCCAACACTTTACTTCTAGTGACACCAGCATAGATTGAGCATAGACCTTGTAACAAAGGGGATGTTGAAAGGGCTGTAGCGTTCAGCATTAAGAGACTCAAGACGATAGTCGATGGCACTTCACGACATGAAAACAACCACTTTCCCCTTCTTAAGGGTGTTTATTATTTCCCTTGTAGTGCTAGTGACCTCAAGGCTATTTTTTCAGAACTTTATGAAGCGTAGAGGGGATTTAATCCCTGGAGGAAGATGTCTTCCAACTAAATTGGCCATAAACTCTTGTTACCATAGCCTCGCAGGTCAAGTCAGACTGACTGACTGATGGATGTCTTGGGACAGAAAGCCCCCCAGTCGAACATAACATCAGTGCAACATTGCTCAATCATGTCACTGACAGTTCCTTACTAAAATAACATGGAGTCTGGTTGTCAATCAGAAAGGCCAGCTCCTACAATTGTTCCTAATGACTTGGGCCTTATTTGCACAAAGGATTTCATGGCCTCTTTTTYCCCCCATATTCTTTTGACAGAAGTGATGGATTGGCGTGACATTTTGGGTCTCCTTCAGAAAGCAACAGTTACGAGGCCATTTTGAAAAGGATAACCATAACCGTGAGGGCAAAGTTGATTGGGTGGAAATTGATTAAGCCCTTACGTGATAACTAAAAACAATTGACACAGATATGAGATAGGTCAGGGTAGGACAAATATCAAAAGGATTCAATAAGGACAAAACATACAGGACTATAGTCATTACTGTAAAGTCACCACAAGGTGCCACAAAACAAAAGATATGGCCACAGCTAACATTACCAAGGGCCAAACTCAATTGCACTCGGTTTATGGCAGAGTAACCATTGAAATAGCACAACATGGGTTCAACTGAACTGAGCCCTAATCAACTAACATGGTCAAATCAAACGAAGGACAGCACAGAACGCAACATCAAGGTGAAACCTACTGCTGTAGGTGATGTTGAACCCTCGTCCGGCCATGGAGTGGTCRGCCTGGAACTCCAGCCTCAGTATGTTAGTGTTACTGTCGAGGTGGGAGGGGGATTCGGCCCCCGAGAAGCGTCCCAGGACGGTGGCGTCCAGCAGCTCTCCGTCCTTCACGGTGAGGAAGTCGTAAGGCGCCTCCAGGTCAAAGTCGTTGAAGGCCAGGTGGATGCGGCTGCCGGGTTCCGATAGGATCAGCCACACGCAGTTCATGTTGTTGCTGTAGCCTTCTGGGTAGTCGGGTGATAATACCGTGCCCATTGGCGCTGTGAAGTTGGACAGGCATGGGACTGTGGAGGAGAGGGATGGGGGCGAAGAAAAAAGATGGTGTGAACGCACTTCAAAATGCCTGGAACTGAATGTAGCAGAAATTGATGAAACATTTGTTAATATGGTATCAACATCATAATCTACAGGGATCTGGATTTACTGGTTTTGATTACAGAAATGCAGTGATAAGACACTGAAAAACTGTAGATTGATATGGGAGATAAGACACTACCCTCTACCAAGACACTACCCTCTACCAAGACACCTCCCTCTACCAAGACACTACCCACTTTATATTTGTAAATACAGTCATATCTGACATAGCACATTCATTATGTTGTGTCTCTGATCTACACACAATAGCTCATAATGTCAACATGGAATGATGTTTTTAGAAATGTTTACATTGTCGTGCCATTCATCCACCTGCCATCAACTCATGTTTGAGCATGATAATGCACGGCCCCATGTCGCAAGAATCTGTACACAACTCCTGTAAGCTGAAAATGTCCCAGTTCTTCCATGGCCTGCGTATTATTTGGGATGCTCTGGATCGACGTGTGTGACAGCGTGTTCCAGCTCCCGCAAATATACATCGACATCGCACAGCCATTGAAGAGGAGTGGGACAACATTCCACAGGGCACAATCAACAGCCTGATCAACTCTATGCAAAGGAGATGTGTTGCACGGCATGTGGCAAATGGTGGTCACACCAGATACAGACTGGTTTTCTGATCCACGCCCCTACCTTTTTATTTAAGGCATCTGTGAACAACAGATGCATATCTGTATTGCCAGTCATGTGAAATCCATAGATTAGGGCATAATGAAATAATTTCAATTGAATGATTTCCTTATATACATTTTTATTTAACCTTTATTTAAATCGGCAAGTCAGTTAAGAACCAATTCTTATTTACATTGACGGCCTACGCCGGCCAAACCCGGACGACGCTGGGCCAATTGTGCGCCACCCTATGGGACTCCCAATCACGGCCGGTTGTGATACAGCCTTGATTCGAACCAGGGTGTCTCTAGTGATGCCTCTAGCACTGAGATGCAGTGCCTTAGACCGCTGCACCACTCGGGAGCCCAAATACGAACTACAACTCAGTAAAATCTTTGATTTTGTTGCATGTTGCGTTTGTATTTTTGTTCAGTTTAGTATAGTGCCCATTGGGCTCTGGTAAAAAGTAGTGCCACTTGGGATTCAGACACATTTTGATGAAAAAATAAGACGAACAATCCCAGACAGTAGATGTGATGTAGATGTTCATACTCACAGATGCACATGGGGATGTTGGCCGACCACTGGTTGTTGTTCTGGCATGCTATGGTCCTCTCCCCGATGAGTTCAAACCCAAACTGACACTCGAAGCGCAGGATGCCCCCATTCAGGAAGCTGTCACCTTCCCTTATTCCATAGAGGGGCGTACCAGGGTCACCACAACTCTCCTTGTCGATCTCTGTGGAAAACAGCGACAAAAAACATAGCCCTCGTAAGCATACGACAGTTGACAGTATAGTTTGTTTTATTGAATGGGTAAATGTGTCTTGTGTCCGTCTGCCATCAAACAACCATAGCATCATGCTTTCCAGTTCAAGTAWTGGATCCAATTCAAACCATGAGGTATTTACAGTACAGTAGTAACAAAGGGGTTGTAACATTAATCAGGCCATATTCAGAACAAACACAGATGAGTTCAGGCAACAAWCACAGGGAGTTAGTGATCATCCTCTCACCCATTCAGACAGAAAATACTTTGTTGTCCTCAGAGTAGAATAGTACAGTTATACGGCCTTATTTGATCTTTTCTGTTTCCATGTTTGAGAAGGCGAACAAGGGAGATGATAGGAGAGATCTTTGTAATCCCTACCACACTAAGGAAACAGGTGAACCCTAACACTGGGCCTGCGTCTATTCAGACAAGCATGACAAAGCATGCAGAGCCTCTCTCTCCCTGAATGCACCAGCACAGCAGACGGGAAGCCACAAATACACGTAACCAYCCCACACACACACACCTCACCCATCCTGGGTCACCACAGCCAGATAACACCCTAGATTGGCATGGTTGGTTCTCTCGGAGCATGTGGGTGTGGGGAGGAGCTGTAATGCATCTTCTCAGATGTCCTCAGAGTTGAACCCTGAACCCTGGCGCTGTCTCCGAGACCATTCTCAAACGGTAAGGGAACGAAAAACTCCTCTARATAATATTCAAGGCAGGATTAATGTTGGGTTGGATCACGTTAGCGGCTCGTGGGAGTGAGGGGAGGTTTATTTCAGCCGTGGTGTAATGGAAGTCTTTGCAAAGCTTGATATATTGCATTAATTTCAATCATGACACCCTCTTTATGGGAATCACAATACTGACTGCCTGGGCTGTTCAATCTGTAGGATTGAGGAAGGGAGGGAAAGTGGGAGGGAGGGAGGGAGGGCTGGGGAAGGTTAGAGCATATTAACTGCTCTGTGTTTTACAACATCAGAAAAGACAGAGAACAAATTGCTTTGGAGCAGCGCACRTCGCATCTGAATAACGCCTGGCGACAGAATGTTGAAAACTAAGGTTAGCTTTGTCTGTGGGGAGATGATCAATTGTTATATCCTATCTGGARTGGGTATATGTGTTCATAAGCACAACGCATACTGTTGACCCCTCGCCTAGGTCTTTCGTTCAGGGATTCTATTACTGTATGTTTCCAGAAATTGCCAGGTAAATTAAAAAATCACCAAACAGCAATCACTGCCAGTCAACAATACTGGCTATCACAGAATCCCAACTCATACGAAGTAGGAACCACATTGTAGATGCAAATGAGGGAAAAATATGACATTGTAAGCCTACTCCTCATGTATGCTAATTTCAATTCTACTTGTGAGATTTACTTTTCATAAATCTTGGCTAAGAATGTCTCATTAAGCTAGATTTAGCCGTCCCTGAGAATTACAGTCCAATCAGAATGACACATATGAAGTTTATTCAAAGGCAGAGAAAACTAGAGAAAATGCAATCTCAAAGATGAGTCACTAACATAGATTCAAACGTCAGCCAGGAGCCAGAGTAGTATAGGCACACATCTTAGTAAACTATTCTAATGATCTGAGATGTTCAAATTCTTAGTAATATGCTAAAATGAGTCCTGTTGAGTAAAACTGATCTGGTRCTGGTACTTCCTGTATATAACTCCACATTGATCTGGTACTGGTTCTTCCTGTATATAGCTCCACACTGATCTGGTACTGGTACTTCCTGTATATAACTCCACATTGATCTGGTACTGGTACTCCTGTATATAACTCCACATTGATCTGGTACTGGTACTCCCCTGTATATAGCTCCACACTGATCTGGTCTGGTACTCCCTGTATATAGCTCCACATTGATCTGGTACTGGTACTCCCTGTATATAGCTCCACATTGATCTGGTACTGGTACTCCCTGTATATAGCTCCACATTGATCTGGTACTGGTACTTCCTGTAAATAGCCCCACATTGATTCGTAAGCAATCATTTCACGGTAAAGTCTACAGCATTATATTCGGTGCCTGTGAAATAAAATGTGATTGAATGATTGATTGATTGATTTAAATTTAAACAACTTATTAAGGGATATCAATAATATGAGCACTTTAAAAATGATTAAAAATATATGAATACATTGTATTATGTACCATTGGAAGTATTTCTATCAATTGTAAATGAATGTGTAGACTTCAAATGAAACTACAAGGAAATGTATAGTTGGATGACTCACGTCTACAGGAACTATACAACATTTTCCTTGAGGTACACTTATAATCCRAAACATCCAAAGTTGTATGTGGGAAAAAGTATTTGTGAAAACTGGTAGTTAATTACCAGTAGTTAATCTGTTCATTACATCAAACCTAGTGCAGGCATTTCCTCAATAAGACTGAACATTAGAATTAGAATTGATGATCATTAATTAGTAATGCCGGTCGTGTCTGTTATGTGAAGTGATTGAGATGCTAATTGCTTTCAAAGAATAAAGTCACATTTTATGAGCTCCTGTATGCTGCCTTAATCTGGTCTTAATTTTCCATATAGTCAATGTTCCACTCTCCCAAACCTCCAAACGATGGGTTACAATGGCATATCCACACTAGTAATCTTGGCTGCAGTGTTGACACAGTGTTGTTAAATAGAAAACGTTGGAATCGGAGGACATCAACGTGGCCATTATAATGTGAGATGATTTGTCCTCCAAGGCTCCATAAAAACACATTAACATCTCATCAATAGAACACGATCCAACCAGATATCTCACTTGAGCTCATAAAATATATATTACGTTTGTGAACTAATTAGAGGCCCACATATTCCAGTTATAACCCATGGGGGTTTTTAAATCTGTCACAGAGGTCCTAACCTCCAGCTCTTCTCAGCTTGGTGCTGTGATAGGGGCCGCAAATCAATCAGTGTGTGTGTACTGTATGTGTGTATATACAGTATGTGTGTGTGTGTGTGTATGTATGTGTGTGTATGTGTGTGTGTGTATTGTGTGTTTGTTGCATCTTACACTGCTCTAAGAACTTCACAAGTCCTCCAATAATTTTCTATCAATGCAGCTTTTCCAATCTCATTGTGGCTTTATTAATTTCCCCTGACTCATCTAACTGTCCTCTATACATTTATTTTGATGTCTATTGCCCCAAAAATAAACACACAATTCTTATTCAAAATGGTTAAATACATGATTAAGGATGAATCACTCCAACGAGGTACAGTACCTCACAGGGTGTGTCTCAAATGACACCCTATTCCCTATGTATCACCTTTTGACCAGGGCCCAATGAGTAATATTGTATAAAGTAGTGCACTTTATAGGGAACAGGGTAGCCTTTGGGATGTATCCGCAGTCTTTCTAGAAATATTCAAATTAAACCTGTATTATTGTTCACAGTCTTAATTTTTCATCTGGCTTCATGGAATGATTCAATGTGGTTTCAGAATGACTTATATTTGTTTTCCTCCTGAAATCCCTCAGCCATCATTACTGAGCTCTACACGATGACAATGTGTGCCTTAAATGGCAATAATTAGCTGCATGTTTTAATTATGTTACTCTAAAATGAAAGAACACCATCATATTCAGGAAAAATAACATCACACAATTTGTTCACTTCTGGCTTCTCATTCTCTTAGACTATTCCGCTTGATTCTAGCTTCAAATTGATCCCTTTCTTATTTGTCCTACCTGCAGCTCAGAAACCTGAAAGCCTTGTGCATGGACTCTGTTAAGACCTTGTGCAAAAAAAGACTCTAACAAGAGAAATATATTGAACGATTCATCCCCATTCTGTTGAATCTTCTAACCTCTACTAGGTGAAATCATAGCGGTTTGCTGAACAGTGTGTTTTTGCGGGGGGGGGGGGGGGGGGGGGATACATTTAAAACACCTACCCTAGTTAATTGGGTAGGCTTAATTTACAGCAGGACTTACAACCATGGTTACCATGCATCCTAATGAGATCAAATTGAGCAACCGATATGACCGGATTGGTAGATTATGAAGATGACCATACTGCCCTACCAAGAAAAAAGACAGTAACTGTTAATTTGGTCGAAAATTAGTTAATGTCATGTTTGCTACATTAAATACATGCTTAATCATGTGTACAAGTATCCTGCCTCTATTGTGTTCTGGAGAAAATGGGGGTTGTGTTAGTAGTTAACTGCATAAAGTTATTGTGAAACCAAGGTGAATAAAAGCCATTTTTCTCAGTTCCACTCTATGAGCAGTTACTGTCTATTTGCTTGGTAGAGCAGTATAGATTTTCAATGAAGCACCACTGCCCTTGATCTTGGGCAGAGTGTAACTCAAGGACACCAGCCATGGTGAACACCCTTAAATATAGACACAACTCTATAGACTAGTCTCCAAAGGAACATGGGTAAGGTCCTCCAGCAGTACCAGCACTTCCTGCCTCTTGATAAGTTCTCCACTATTTCCCAAATGGCACCCTATTTCTTATATACTGTAGTGCACTACTGTTAACCAGCACCCTATGGACTTTGGTCMAAAGTAGTGCACTATAAAGGGAATAGGGTGCCATTTGGGACACACATCTATTTTTCGTTTATCTCTTAAGGTCTAACTTGACCCTTTCCTCACCCCCTGAGCTCACATCCCATTACAGGCTTTACTGTTCTTCATGGTCCTGTCCCTGTTCCGGTCACCAACTGTGTGAAGAATGACCTTCACTGGTGCTTTTCTGGAAATTGTCTTATAAAATACGCGTGGCAAAAGTATGTGGACACGGCTTCCAATTAGTGGATTCGGCTATTTCAGCCACACCCGTTGCTGACAGAGCACACAGCCATGCAATCTCTGTAGACAAACATTGGCAGTAGAATGGCCTTACTGAAGAGCTCAGTGACTTTCAACAGGGCAACATCATAAGATGCCACCTTTCCAACAAGTCAGATCGTCAAATTTCTGCCTTGATAGAGCTGCCCTGGTCAACTGTAAGTGCTACTATTGTGAAATGGAATCTATTAGCTACAATGGCTCAGCCGTGAAGGGGTAGGCCACACAAGCTCACAGAATGGGACTGCCGAGTGCTGAAGCAAGTAGCGCGTAAAAACCGTCTGTCATTGGTAGCAATACTCACTACCGAGTTCAAAACTGCCTCTGGAACAACGTCAGCACAAGAACTGTTTGTCGGGAAATGGATTTCCATGGCCAAGCAGCTGCACACGAGCCTAAGATCACCATGCGCTATGCCAAGCGTCAGCTGGAGTGGTGTAAAGCTCTCCACCATTGGACTCTGGAGCAGTGGAAAGGCGTTCTCTGGAGTGATGAATCACGCTTCACCATCTGGCAGTCCGACGGACAAATCTGGGTTTGGCAGACACCAGGAGAACGCTACTTGCTCCAATGCACAGTGCCAACTGTAAAGTTTGGTGGAGGAGGAATAATAGTCTGTTTTTCATGGTTCGGACTAGGCCCCTTGGTGCTAGTGAAGAAACATCGTACAGCTTAACACAGTTTGGGGAAGGTCCTTTCCTGTTTCAGCATGACAATGCCATTTACAATTATTTTAAATTGTATTTTATTTTTATTTAACCTTTTTTTAAACTAGGCAAGTCAGTTAAGAACAAATTCTTATTTACAATGCTGGCCTACCCCGGCTAAACCCGGATGACCCTGGTTTGTCAAGATTGGTGTGGAAGAACTTGACTGGCCTAAACAAAGCCCTGACCTCAACCCCGTCGAACACCTTTGGGATGAATTGGAAAGCCAACTGCGAGCCAGGCCTAATCGCCCAACATCAGTGCCCGACCTCACTAATGCTTGTGGCGGAATGGAARCCCCGGCAGCAATTTTCCAACATCTAGTGGAAAGCCTTCCCAGAAGAGTGGCAGCTGTTATTTCAGGGGGGACCAACTCCATATTAATGCCCATGATTTTGGAATGAGATGTTYGACGAAACTGGTACCCACGCGATGTCGTGTATGTCATTATGTCCTTTTGATGTAAAATCTGCTCCCATTGTGTAAAATTCTTGACAGTTACAGCGAACTGACATCAAAATGCCGAAACTGGTACCCACACTACTGTAAGTGCACATTAGAATGGAGGCAGGTAGTCGAGGGAAATCACAACAGCTCACTCACAAAGTAATTAACGAGGCGAGAATCTGTCGAATTTACAGACACACTCTAGAATAAGATACAAATTGTTTTAGGTGCATATTCTACTAGTTATAAATGTTGCAGAAGTTTTAGTACAGCAGATTGTTGGTAAAACCATGATCATGTGTTCCAACTGTGTTTGATTGAGACAAAACAATCTTAAAAGCCCAATACACAGTGCATAAGCATAAATCATTCATGATGTAAGTACATTATATTTAATTCATCTAACAAAGAACATGTTAAATGTTTAATTGAACTGGGAACATCAATGCTTTATGGTGACCAGTATATTTGCTGGCTAAACAGTGAAATGTTATTGGCTTCCTCTACATTCTCTCTAAAGGGAGTTATTAGGTCTCACACTATGAGGACTCCCATTTGGTTCTCTATATCTGCTAGCTTTTCCCAGGATCTGCTTATTCCCACTATGAGACAATAATATCATCCATAGCCTGCAGCACTCCAAATAACTCATTTCTCTAGAAGTCGTTAGCTGAGATAACGAGATGCTAGCATAGACTGGCTGCAGACAGAGAGATGCTAGCATAGACTGGCTGTAGGAGAGAGAGATTGCCTAGCACACATAGACTGGCTGTAGACAGAGAGATGCTAGCACACATAGACTGGCTGTAGACAGAGAGATGCTAGCACACATAGACTGGCTGCAGACAGAGAGATGCTAGCAAAGACTGCTGTAGACAGAGAGATGCTAGCACACATAGACTGGCTGCAGACAGAGAGATGCTAGCACACATAGACTGGCTGTAGACAGAGAGATGCTAGCACACATAGACTGGCTGTAGACAGAGAGATGCTAGCACACAATAGACTGGCTGTAGACAGAGAGATGCTAACATAGACTGGCTGTAGACAGAGAGATGCTAGCACACATAGACTGGCTATAGACAGAGAGATGCTAGCACACATAGACTGGCTGTAGACAGAGAGATGCTAGCATAGACTGGCTGTAGACAGAGAGATGCTAGCATAGACTGGCTGTAGACAGAGAGATGCTAGCACACATAGACTGGCTGTAGACAGAGAGATGCTAGCACACATAGACTGGGCTGTAGACAGAGAAAACTGTTGTATCATTGTAGAGAGAAGCCAGGAGAAGAGCGTATCATATGCTCCCTGCAGTGCTGAGAGACAGTATGTTCTACTCTCTCTCTCTCTCTCTGTGTGTGTGTGTGTGTGTGTGTGTGTGTGTGTGTGTGTGTGTGTGTGTGTGTGTGTTGTGTGTGTGTGTGTTGTGTGTTGTGTGTGTGTGTGTGTGTGTGTGTGTGTGTGTGTGTGTGTGTTGTGTGGTGTGTGTGTGTGTGTGTGTGTGTGTGAGCACACATGATTCAACTGCATGAACAGTTGGTGGTTTAGTGTAGCACAATGATTTAAAACCACTCAAGCCATACCACATAGAGAGAGAGAGAGATAGAGAGGGAAGAAAGAGAGATAGAATGAAAGGCAGAGTGGAAGAAAGCAAGAGAGAGAGCGAGAGGGGGGAGATTGGTTTAAAGATAGAGAGAAAGAGATAACAGGAGAGAAAAGAAAAGAGACAGAAGAGAAGGAGAGAGAGAGAGAGAGAGAGAGAGAGAGAGGAGAGAGAGAGAGAGAGAGAGAGAGAGAGAGAGAGAGAGAGAGAGAGAGAGAGAGAGAGAGAGAGAGAGAGAGAGAACGGGCGAGGAGGAGTGCAATGACATGTACAGTCAACGCTATCGAGCAAAATGCAAATGGCTCTTCTGTTCTGGAATCTCTAATTAGGGGGCATAAGAAATAATGATGGCTATGACTACCCATAAACCTCTGCAACACTCATGTGTATCTAATGGGGTGAAAAACAATAGTTCAAGTAAATTGAGGACAAGTCTGGAAAAGATGACATCTTTTCATGTGTTTAGAATGCAGGGAATGCAGGAATCTGAAATACATGCAGATGAGAACGTGTCATGTGTTTCACCTGAGATCTGAATATTGTCCACAGACTGTTCTGATTAGAAGTGATTTTGTTGCAGTGTAAAACTCAAATGACGCGTTGTGCACAAATGGATTCATCACGTGATTTGACAAAGATTTTAATACTCTTTCTTCTTAAACAACATGTTAAAAATACACTATTAGTTTTAAAGAAAAAGCATCAGAGCAACTTAATGTAAAGCGTTACCAAATCTCCTTTTCACCCTTCAAGTGTCCTGATTCATCTGTCAGTGTTTCTGCTACTAGAAGTATGAATGGATGTGAGGGGTTGACGTCAACCCACAGTGACAGGGTCCAAAAGCATGAAATCAGCTGCTAAATGAGCTCTTTTATTCTTCATTAGGGAAGGACATTTAGCACGATGTAAAGTACTGGCACCAAGTGAGAAATTAAGAAGATAACTGCTCTCAGATCAGTATTTTAGGGATATGGAAGCTTGTGATAAACAATCTACACCGAGTGTACAAAACATCAAGAACACCTGCTCTTTCCATGACATAGAYKGACCAGGTGAATCCAGGTGAAAGCTATGATCCCTTGTTGATGTCACTTGTTAAATCCACTTAAATCAGTCTAGATGAAGGGGAGGGGACAGGTTAAAGAAGGATTTTTAAGCCTTGAGACAATTGAGAAATGGATTGTGTATGTGTGCCATTAAAAGGGTGAATGGCCAAACCAAAAGATTTAAGTGCCTTTGAACAGGGTATGATAGTAGGTGCCAGGCACACTGGTTTGTGTCAAGAACTGCAACGTTGCTGGGTTTTTCATGCTCAACAGTTTGCCATGTGTATCAAGAATGGTCCACCACCTAAAGGACATACTTTCAACACCTTGTAGTCCACGCCCCGATGAATTGAGATTGTTCTGAGGGAAATGTTTTGTACACTCAGTGGGCTGTAGGTCTTCTTGTAAAGTGATACCAAATTTCCTTTTCACCCTTCAAGTGGCTCTGTCCTGCTTCATCTGTCAGTGTTTCTGTGGGAATAGTATGAATGGATGTGATTGGTTAATGTCAAAAAACATTAAATCATCTGCTAAATTAGCACGTTTATTCCTCATTAGGGAAGGCCATTTAACATGATGGGAAGTACTGGCACCAAGTGAGAAATTATCAAAATAACTGTTCTCAGATCAGTATTTCAGGGATATTGAAGCTTCTGACAAACATCTACAGTAATGTAGGCCCTGTACACAGCATCATCTACAGTAAGGTAGACCTTCTACACAGCATCATCTACAGTAAGGTAGGCCTTCTACACAGCATCATCTACAGTAATGTAGGCCTTCTACACAGCATCATCTACAGTAAGGTAGGCCTTCTACATCAGCATCATCTACAGTAATGTAGGCCTTCTACACAACATCGTCTACAGTAATGGTAGGCCTTCTACACAGCATCGTCTACAGTAACGTAGGCCTTCTACACAGTATCATCTACAGTAAGGTAGGCCCTCTACACAGCATCATCTACAGTAATGTAGTCCTTCTACACAGCTCATCTACAGTAATGTAGTCCTTCTACACAGCATCATCTACATTAACGTAGACCTTCAACACAGCATCATCTACAGTAAGTAGGCCTTCTACACAGCATCATCTACAGTAAGTATGTCTCTACACAACTCGTCTACAGTAATGTAGGCCTCTACACAGCATCATCTACAGTAATGTAGGCCTTCTACACAGCACCATCTACAGTAATGTATGCCTTCTACACAGCATCATCTACAGTAATGTAGACCTACTACACAGCATCATCTACAGTAATGTGGGCCTTCTACACACCACCATCTACAGTAATGTAGGCCTTCTACACAGCATCGTCTACAGTAAGGTAGGCCTCCTACACAGCATCGTCTACAGTAAGGTAGGCCTTCTACACAGCATCATCTACATTAAGGTAGCCTTCTACACAGCATCATCTACAGTAAGGTAGAATTCTACACAGCATCATCTACAGTAATGTAGTCCTTCTACACAGCATCATCTACAGTAATGTAGGCCTTCTACACAGCATCGTCTACAGTAAGGTAGGCCTCCTACACAGCATCATCTACAGTAAGGTAGGCCTCTCACCAGCATCATCTACAGTAAGGTAGGCCTTCTACCACGCATCATCTACAGTAATGTAGGCCTTCTTACACAGCATCATCTACAGTAATGTAGGCCTTCTACACAGCATCATCTACAGTAATGTATGCCTTCTACACAGCATCATCTACAGTAAGTGGGCCTTCTACACATCATCTACAGTAATGTAGGCCTTCTACACAGCATCATCTACAGTTAATGTATGCCTTCTACACAGCATCAATCTACAGAACTGTAGCCTTCTACACATCATCTACAGTAATGTAGGCCATCTACACAGCATCATTACAGTAATGTAGTCCTTTCTACACAGCATCATCTACAGTAATGTAGGCCTTCTACACAGCATCGTCTCCAGTAAGGTAGGCCTTCTACACATCATCTACAGTAGATACATGAAGTACTTTCTCTTCGTGTATCTGGGAGAGTAGTAAATTAATATTTACTCTCTCACAGTCTTTAAATGAGCACCGATGAAGAGTCAGTAAAGGGTTTACTGTTATGAAAGGCATTGTCTGTTAGAGAGAGGAAGGAAAACTAGATCATTCTAACCACAATCTCTTCCACAGCAGGTTTCTCTCATTTTTCCCTCCAGAGATATTACAGTATTTCTCTTTTTATCTATCCCTCGATCCCTCTATCCCTCCCTTCCCCCTCTCTCTCTACCAAACTCACTTTCCTTCATCAGGGTGGTTGGCGTGCTGTTTATCACTCAGACACTAATTTATTACAAAGCCCTAAGCTTGAGGGGAAATAATCAAAGATATGGATATTGTGGGGAAATGCTAGCTCATATCCAGCAGATGTGGCTGCTGTTTGAGAGATGAAGCCTCCTTCTATTTCAGGTTGGAATCCCCCCAGTAAATACCAAGCTATGATGTGCGTGACAACACCTTATATGGGTTGCAAGTGTTCACGAGGTGATGAACTATCAGTTTCAGTAGAAGGTAACAGGTCACCAGGACCCGTGACCTTTGACACAATGACAAGTAATTCATAGTGCTCTGGATAAGAGCGTCTGCTAAATGACTTAAATGTAAATGTAATAGTGACAGCTTAGTGATTGAGAAAACCAGGGATGGTGGGAGGGAAGAAGGGAGTAAGGGAAGTGTATTAGCCATTTGACAAGTTGGTAGAGTTGGCTCTGGTCTACTGCTTCCCTGATAATTTCCCTGTCTGTCCATCTCTCATCTGACTGGCTGTACTGACAGTCAATCTGTCCATCTCTCATCTGACTGGCTGTACTGACAGTCAATCTGTCCATCTCTCATCTGGACTGACTGTACTGACAGTCAATCTGTCCATCTCTCATCTGACTGGCTGAAAACATTCATGTGGTGGGGTACATGATTAACATTCATGTGTGGGGTATGGAGTGGTTAACATTCATAGTGGGCGTGGGTACACATTAACATTATGGTGGTGGGGTACATGTTATACATTCAATGGGTGGGTACATGTTAACATTCAATAGGTGGTGGGGTAACAGTATTAACACATTCATTGTGGTGGTGGTACATGGTTAACATTCCATCCACTGGTGTGACCTCTTCCACCGGGGTGGGGTAAAATCACGTTAACATTTCATGTGTGCTGGGGTGACATTATTTGTGTTTCATTATTTCTCAAAGTCCAGATGTGTGAATAGTATAACCATATTGTTCATCGGGGTGGGGTGACCGGGTAAACGATTCGATGTGGGGGGGGTAATGGTTAATTTCATACACTTTACCGGGGTGAGGGAGTATGCAAAATTGTTAACTATTGATTAATGGGGTGGTTACATCGTAATAAAATAAAAACCATTTGGTATTCGAGATGTCGGGGGGTACAGAACAATGAATGTTAACCAATGCTACCATACCCGCTAGGTGGAATGCTTAAGGGCGAGTGTAAACAATGTTAACATTCATGTGGTGGGGTACATGTTCCATGCCCCAACAATTCATTTGGGGCACGGAGGGGTCTATCATTTATAACAATCTCATGTTGGGATGTGGGACGCGGGCGGTACTACACATTACACATTCATTTTCAGCTCATGAGTGGAAATGTGTTGAAGCGGATGTACTACACATGTTATATGCATGTTGGTGGGGTTACATGTTTCATTCAATTACCAGTGGTGGGGTACAGCTACTTAACATCAGACATTGAATTGTTAACATGTACCGGGGTGGGGGTAAACATTAAGCCATTCATGTGTGGGGTACACACACCTACATGATGTTAATGGTATCACCGGACCACATCATGTGAATGGTATAAACCATTCATGTTGTGGGGTGGGTACCACATTTAACATTCATGTGGTGGGGGTACACATTAACCAATTCATTGTGGTGGGTGTACATCATTTAACATTCAAGTTTTTTCCGTCTGGTGGGTACAATTTACACATTCATGTGGTGGGGTTACATGTTCACATTCATGGGGCCAATCGCGGGTAACACAAAACTGAAGTTGAACATTTTACCATGGATACTCGTGTGGGGTCCAAGCGTTAACAATTCATGTGATGGGTACACCCATTAACATGCTCATGCCTGAGTGGGGTACAACACATGAACATTCATATGAATTTACGATGTACGTGGCTGGGTACAATTGTTAACCAGTATCCCATTCATGTGGTGGGGTACATGTTTTCATTAACTATTTCGCTATGTTGTGGGTAATGTTCAAAAAACAGTCATGTGGTGGTCAGTCATCTCATAGTATGTCTTTATTATCATGTTGGTGGGCGTACACATATTTACTATTTTCATTTGGGGTACAACATGTCTGAAACTCATGGTGGTGGGGTAGCACATTTAAACAATTCCATCGTGGTGGCGGTACCTCGTAAACATTCAATCGTGGCCGCCTGGACGTACATTGTGTTAATGATTTACAATTCATATGGGTGACGCGTGGGGTAGCATGTTCATAAACATTCATGCCACCTAAGTGGGGGTTACATGTTGTAAACATTCATGTGGTGGGGTGTACATTGGATTAAAATCGATTCTTATTAGTGCATGGTGTGAGGCTCACAAGACCACCTGTTAATCTATTAACTATGAAGTGTTTAACATGTCCCCGGGGTGGGGTCACGTTAACAATTCCTCATTGTGCGGCACCGGGTAGCAAATGTTACAATGAAAACTAAGTTAACCAAATGTACCCCCCGCGACGGTGCGAGGGTACACAGAGTAACATTCATGGTGTTGAGGGGTACATGTTAACATTCATGGGGATGTAGCGCCGTACATGCTTACAAGGATTTCATGGTCGGTTCAGGTTGGATAACCACAGGTGGTAACAAGGGGAACACAAGTTCCACAAATCACGATCGATGGCGGGTGTATGCTCAGTGTATCAGACATTTCATATGTTGTGTTGGAGGAATCACAAGGGTTACTCACAATTTGTGTGTAACGTCTAGGTTCTTGATATGACGCTGGCGGAGTAGCAGGGTAAAAGTCGAGTGTACTGGCTTTCAGCATATCTCGTCAAACTCCCATTGGCATTGCGGAAGTAAGGGGGACAGTGAGGAGGGCCTGTGTCACCACGCACACTATGATGACAATTTCACTATTCGTGGGGGGGGGGGGGGTACAACATATTAAGGCATAATTCATGATGCGATGCGGTACAGTGTTGTAGAATGATGGCATGTTGGTGGGATACATGTTTCACTGTTTCATGTGTGGTGGGGTACATGTTAAAGATTCATGTGGTGCGAGTTGGTCACACTCATTTAAACTTCATCTCGTGGTGAGGGTTAAACGCTAGTCCTTAACTTTATTTCGTATGGGGTGAAGTGAGAAACTCATTGCGTGAGGCACATTTTAACATGCGAGGTGGTGGGGTACAGCGTTCAACTACTTGGCATGGCTAGGGGGGTGGTCACACATTAACATTTCAATGAATTATGGTGGGGTCACATTAATCTATCATCATGTGTTCATGGGTTTTCATTGTAACAACTGATGAAATATTTTCCTTTATGATTAGTGAACTGGTAATTCAGGTGTGGGTACTCACTGTTTGTACACATACTATTGGTGGGTAATAGCATGTTCACTTATCATTTGTTGAGTGGGGTTACACATATTACCATTCATTTTTGTTGGTTGGGTGTAACATCACGAATTCAACAAACAATAAAAACAGGCTTCACCAAATCCAACTCAAGCACTTGGGTTGGAGGTGGCGGCCGTGTGGGGGTGGGTTTTCACACATGTTAACATTCCATCAGTGGTCGGGGTACTATCATTAACACCTTCCTCACTGTGCGGGTCGGGCTACACATTAACATTCAGTAGGTGGGTACTGACGTATAACGACTGTCGCTACTGGTGGTGGGAGGTGTAGCACATTACACATTCACTAATGCTCGGTAGGGGTACAGTCATAACAATCTCTCCTACTCGCTGGTGGAAGGATACAGTGATTAAACTTTCAGTGAGGATGGTGGGTACAACGTCTACACATGTTCATGTGGTGGGGACATCGCGAATAGATAAAGAAACTTCATTCATATAGATGGCTCGCGCGTGTACTGACGCTTAAGATGCATAGCTGTTTCATGATATAGTGGGCGCTTGAAGTGGATGTAGGGCATTTCAGTTATCGATTTCTATCTCGTGTCGATGTAGGAGTAATCACATTATATATTTCAAATTGCTCGCAGCTAGTGGGAGGACGATTAGGACCTGTCAGGTGTGTATGGGAAGGGTAAACAGGACCAGGATTCATATTGTGGTGCGCGGTGGAAAGCATCCTTAACATCCAATAGTGGTGGTGGTACACGTTTACAACGAAAGGTTAATTTGTGTGGGTACTATACATTGAGCATTCATAGTGGTGGGCGTAACACAACACAATAAACGATCTTCAGGTGTTGTGTGGGGTACACAGTGTAATTATGTCATTTGTTGGTTGGGAGAGATGAGGAACACGTTTAAACCATTTTGAATAGATGGTGTGGGTCAGATCATGATTAAAACTAGATTATATCACATGAGTGTGGGGGTTACCCCACCGTTAGCTATGATTCTCGCATGCTGGTGGAGGTACAACACTTAAATAATGGGTTACAATGTTGTGGACTCGCTGTGTACATCGTGGTAACATATGTCGAGGTTAGGGGCTGCGAAGGTGGTACTATACATAATTTAACATAGCAGGTGTAGGTGGTGTGGTATTCACCTCATGGTAATATAAAACATTCACATTAGTGTGTGGTGGGGTTGCTAGGGTTAATACATTTCTATGTGGTTGGCAATGGTCTACATGTACAAACATGAATTCATGTGGTGGGGCAATACAGTGTCTATAATCCATTAACAAATAGTTGTTGTTTGGGTAACTATAGTTAAGCTGACATAATCAACATGTGTCGCGTGGGGATTTCAGTGTTATGAGTATTCATTAAGTTATAATCTATCGCAAGAGTTTATACGCCTCCCTGTTCCATAAACAAGTGTACTTGAATAGACTGTGAAGTACTGGAGTGTGTCAGGGTTATAAATAGTAGAGTATGCTGTCTATTCATCTAATGTGTTGCGTATGTCCCATATGTAGATTACCAGAGGTCAGGGGGATAGTTTCGAGAGATGAGGTGTTCGTTTAGAATTTAGCAGCTGGAAACTGTCTCTCGATATGTTACAGTGCTACAGGGGAATAGTGAGCTCGATGTTGGTCTCATACAGTGGATACTGTCCCATTACTTAGCTAGGGTGTCCGGGAAGGTGATAGTGTAGATGTTGTTATCAGTGAGAAAAACAAGATCGATTCCATCATTGCAGTACGAAGGGGCCGTAAAATACCGTAGAGAATGTGATGAATTAAGAATCGAGTGAGATAACATTGCTCGGGGATTACAGTCAACGGGGGCCACTAGTGATGTGTTGTGTTATCCGCGAAAACAGTCCCATATTACTAGTCAAGTGGGTGGGCATATTGTGTTAGATGGTTAGTTATACAAGTGGACAGTCTCATATAATAGCGAGTGGAGGGGGATTAGTGAGCCTGATTGTTATTAGGTCGGGAAACTGTCGACCGACTGAGATCTGTAACAGCTAGGGTCCGATAGTGAGTGTTGTTTATCAGTGGAACAGTCGCCATATTTCAGTCAGGGGGATATGCTGAGTGTTTTCCTCGTTCACAGAGTGGATCACTGTGTCCCATCTCATACAGTCTATGGGGGATATGCTGAGTCTGTTGTTATATCAGTTTGGTAACTGTCCCTATTACAGTCAGGGGGATATCGTGATCGCTGTTGGTTATCTAGTCTGCGATACTGTTCCGCCATATTTACATGCTCCAGCGCGGGATAATTCGAGGTGTTGTTATCAGTGGATACTGGCGTCCCATATTACATGCTTCCCAGCGGGGAATATTGTGAGTGCTTGTTATCAGTGGAACTGTCTGCATTTTTACAGTCAGGGTTGCGAAGATAGTGAGTGTTGTTTATCAGTTGGCAAGCAGTCCCATATTACACGTCAGGGGGATAGTGAGTGTTGTTATCAGTGGAACAGTCCATATTACAGTCAGGGGGATAGTTGATTGTGTTTGTTATCAGTGGAACAGTTTCCTATGTTGCCATGCTGTGATAGTATATGGTAACACTGTCATGGAGGTCGGCAACTGGGACCAGAAAATCGGGCTCCTAGACTTTGTCTAAACAACACCGGCCCAGTTTCTTCCTTTAGACCCCCACACCGCGCCGCAAGTTTTCTTCCTTTAGAATCCTCCTCACACGTGGTCCTATAGCTTTTCTTCCGTTAGACCTCACACTGCCCATAGTTTTCTCTTTTCTTTCAGTTCTATACCCCTCTCTACTCTCTTCTCTCTTCGTCTCTCTCACTAACTGGCCATAGTTGTTTCTCTCCAAGTTAGACTCCTCTCAGCTTGTCTCACTAGTTTTCTCATCCTTAAGGACCCCACACTGGGCATATTTTCTCTCTTCTCTTTATGAACTCCATCCTACAACTGGCTAACTATTTTTCTTCTCTCACTTGAGTAGACCCCCATTCACTAGTGTCTGCTGTATAGGGTTAATCAGTACACCTCTTTTAAGACCTGTGACTCCACGCTGATCTGAGGCATGGAGGTTTTTACACTGTCGCCTTATCTCAAGGAGTCCTGCACAACTGCCCATAGCCGCGGGAATAATGCCTGTAGTTCAAGCACTCCATAAACCTTTCTTACTACACCTCGAGATCAGTGTTGTTTACTTATCCAGTGATAGGGACGCCCCACGACTTCATGGCACCGCAAGAGAGATATAGTTGGGTCCATATACTACGAGTATTTCTTATTGATCACACATCTAAACCATCTGGAGGCACCCATATGTGCTCCGAATATATCCTTGAAGATACAGAGAGCACCAGCCGAGATTAGTATTTTCTTTTGCAGCTCTAAGAATGCTCAGCACTCAACTAGGCTACATAGATATTGTAAAGTCCGTAGACCTCTCCACCAACTCTCACACACTAGATGCTCCATACGTCACAATTTTATCTATTAGTTCAGTGAAAACCCCCGCAACAACAGAGGACCCTATTAACGTCGAGGTCAGCCACTTTAGGGATTAGATACGACTGCGCCCAATAGTTTCTTCCTCTTTGTGCGTATATTCTAGACTCCGGCGCCGTGAGCCCACATAGTTTTCTTCCTATTAGACCTCGTGAACAGCTCGTGCGTTCATCAAGATTCTTTTCCTTTTAGACTACCTACTCACTATCTGGCCCTAGTAGTGTGTTGAGCTTCTAATTATCCTCCCCCACCACAATTTGTGCTCATAGTTGTTTCCTTCTGCAGCGCTAGTTAGCCTCCTCCGTAAGCTCTGTCAGGTTGCTTGATCGCGAGGAACGCTGTGCTGTTCACTGTGTTTTCTTCCTTTAGGCGCCGACTCATCTTTGTGCCCTACTAGGTTCTTCTTCTCCTATAAGAGAAGTACTCCGTTCGATCACGCTCCACGTACTGTGTCGGGTCCGCTCTTAGGTGGTGCTGATTTCTCTCACAGATTTAAGAGACCACCCATCTGACACTGGCCCATATAGCTTGTTCTCTCCAAGTAGCATGGAGCTTCTTAGACCTGGGGCGTTGGCGACACCTGGGTTGTGCCATTAGTTTAGTGCGCTTCACTTAGTATCCATCGCTCTGGGGACACTGGCCCTTATCAGGTTTTCTTCGTGTAAGAACCCTTTTGCCCCAGCCTCACCAAGCTGCCAGCGCATTAGCCTTGATGTTCATGCTTCTTACGCACTCGGAGCACGGTTCTAATCTCAGAGAATCAAGTGAGTTATTCATCTCTCATACTTTGCCTCCCGCTTTAGTCAACTCCTCTTCTCCTCGATCCTGACTATATTTCTCCCCAACAAGTCTCCCTGGCCCATAGTTGGGTGCTCTCCACCTCTTTAGAACCCCCCAACATCTGGCGGAAGATTAATATTTTATTCCCTTCTTTATCCACAGCATGATGCTGGGCACCATTTCATGCTTCAACTGTTAGGGATGGTGCCCCGGGTTCTTCCAGACGTGTTGCCTTGGCATTCAGGCCAAAGAGGTTCAATCTTTGGTTTTCTCAGACTCACAAGAATCTGGTTTCTCATGGTCTGGAGTCACATTGTTTTCGTGGGGACTTCTCATTGCTGGCAGAAATGTGTTCGCGCTTACCACACTGGCCATAGTTTTCTTCCTTCAGACCCGCCTGTCCCCACGCAGATCATCTGGGCCGACACCATATTCACTGTCTCGGAGCTTCTTATCTGGGTTCAACTTTCTAAGGACCTTCTCGCCTCAAACTCTACGACGTGGCTCCATAGGTGTTTTGTCTCTTTCTCACACTCTATGCTCAATGTCTCACACTGGGTGGGACTTAATATAGAAAGGTGTGTGGCCTTTCAAATCATCGGTTATCACTCAGGCCCCATAGTTTTCTTCAGTTACAGACCTTGAACTTTACCGTCACAGCGCTGGCCCCATTACTGTTCATACTACCAGTTTTAGATAGCGACACACCACAATCTGTCGCCACCTTATAGCTAAACTTATCTGCGTGATTAGACCACGCGCACACTGCACCTTGAATCATCTTCATGAGCTCGCATCGTGTCTGTAGTTTCTCCTTCCTATGATGTATAAAGCGGTCACGTATCCTCTGCAATGTCATCAATTGTAAAGTGATTCCATTTGAGAGAGAGTTTTTCTTTCTTCGATATATAACTATTGAGGCAAAACATGTCATTAAATAGTAGACCAGTATACTTGACTTTGGTCGCATCGTTAGATAGGGTAATTGTAGATAGTTACGCAAATTGATTGACTGTATCAGAACATGTGGCCCGCTGGTTAGACAAAGATTGTGATCCACGACGCACTTTAATGCGAACGACTTTAAGACACTGTCGCGCTCACTAATGATTCTAGTCCAGTTCTGAGTTCAAATAGGGGGTTACGTTGAATCATCATATCTGAAAGCCATGTGTAGAGTACATGTGTGTGCACTATAGTTATAACAGTTGACAGGTGTGGGAGACAGTGTGGTGCCTTGACGCTCTATTCGTACTCAGCCAGTTCAATTACTCTTAGCCACTTCTATGTGGAGCCAGATTAGTTTGTGTAGTTGATGCACGGGATTTATTTTTTACCACCGAACTATGTTCAGGTTGATTTAGAGATATTAGGGGACCAAGATTGGGATGTGAGACTCCGGGTCACTGATTCTGAAACTAGTGTCACTTTATTTATTAGTTTTCTAGGGTGGAGCACGTGTAATGTTGGTTATTGATTGCAATTGTGTATTTGCCTATGCTAGTCTCATTGTTTAGATTCATGTTAAGTGCTCAGGGAATGAGGGTAGCCTAGTCCTAGATAAACACTTAAGATATTGCTACAAGAGTCAATAAGGAGTATTATAAATACAAGAGGGAAGAGGTGGGGTGATGATGAGTTCTCTGTCATCCATTAGTCCACTATTATTAGTAATACACGCAGCCTTGGAGAAAGGGGTGTTTATGTGTGAGTCATCAGGTCCATGCCATCTAGTATGCTAATTATTACATTCAGGGGAGCAGTGTGTGGTTGAATGACAACCTGGGATCTCTAGTGATCTCGGTAAGTGATAGAGTAATTTAGCGAGGCGGGGAAGTGTAGATGTTTGGCTTGATCCGTGCTTCTCTCGACTATCAATTCAAGAGTCGCACCTATCTACAGTTTTCACTTTATACTGAAGAGACTGTTGCCTCGTGCATCAGCTTAGAGAGCATGTGCGATGTCACGCTGCTTAGCAGAAACCGGGTGGCTAGATCTCATACTACTCCGCACAACACAGCTAAGGCTTACACAACCTGCAGGGGTGTGTTAGAGACGTTACGCATGCGGCGTGTGCGCCAGAATAGCGGAAAAACTCCTGGGCGCACGCTAGAAAGGCCAAACCTAGGAAGAACCTTGAAGAGGAAACCTAGGCCCCGGGATGTGCGAAAGGAGAGGTCGTTCACGCTCCATCTTTGGCTTCATCGGTCTGTGCCTGGGTGGATCGTCATGCCCTCATTGTACCCCCACTACGAATTCACACGACTGCCTCGAAGGATAGGTGGTCCATATAACGGTCTCTGTTTCGCGAGAGTGGGGGGACACGTCGACGCAACTATGAAGCCCCAGAGGTTGGGTGGTTGACAATGTATGACCTGGGGGAGAATATAAGTGTCACTCTAACTGAATCTACAATATGTATCCTCTCCGAGTGTTGGCTTCTCATCGAGTAGCCGATAACACTACTTGGACCATGTCATCGCAGAGAGCTGCCCTCTGAATAACAGCAGGTTCTGGGCAACTATGTGTTGGGATGCCCGCGCCTGAATCCCCCTCATTTGACTTATTATGTCTGCGAAGGCAGAACAGTTTTTCGCACACAGGCCATAGCGGCGAACTCACGCCAGCAACGTCCAGGTGGGATCATGGGGCGAAGCTGGAATGCACTTCCGATGCAATGAGGGCTCCTCAGGTCTCAAGAGATCACGGGCTGACCCGTATGTCCGGGCTGCAGCTCCTACGACGAAAGAGAGACACAGAAAGACAGAGTTTAGTGTCAGATCGCCATTCAGTGGCAGGAGGTTGAAGATTGGGTATTTGGAGGCGAGATTGTCTCGAAAAGTTGTATGTCAGAAGAATTGGAGGCATTAGCGATTGGATGCAAATGAATAAGATCAACGCGATAAAAGTGTTCATGTTGGCGGTTGGTGAGATAGGCCGTAGTCATAAGGAGGTTGAAAACAGCCAGGTCTGGGAGAGCAGAGAGCAGGTAGGGGTTCGCAGAACGGCGTCAGGCGCGGAGGATGACAGAGAGTTGAGAGGCTGTTTAAGGTGCACTAGACGAGGCAGGGACCGCAAGGCAGGGAGGCTTAATCCTTCGAGACAGAGACCGACTAGTCGGTTAAAAGTCGGGAGAGAAAGACTACACTTTAGCTGTCCTCTGACGGCCATAGTGACTCAAGCGACGTGAAGTGTCACATGTGTTGTCGTACTCGGATTCATTGCTTTTCCACTCAGTCATGCATTGATCAGTCCAGGGGACAGTGTGTGTTGACTCCTGCTTTCCACTAGTATGTAATTACATTCAGGGGGACAGTGTGTGTTGATCCTGTTCCACTAGTAGTAATTAACATCGAGGGGACAGTGTGTGTGTGATACTGCTGTCCACTAGTCATATTACATTCAGGGGAGCAGGGGTGTGTTGGATCCTGTTCGCACTCAGTCATATTACATTCAGGGGGATAGTGTGTGTTGATCTGTTCCACTAGTCATATATATATTCAGGGGAGCAGTGTTGTTGATCTGTTCCACTAGTCATATTACATTCAGGGGACAGTGTGTGTTGATCCTGTTCCACTAGTCATATTATATCTGCAGGGACAGTGTGTGGTTGATCCTGTTCACTATTCATATTATATATCAGGGGGACAGTGTGTGTTGATCCTGTTCACTAGTCCTATTTACATTCAGGGGACAGTGTATGTTGATCCTGTTCCACTAGTCATATTATATTCAGGGAGCAGTGTGTGTTGATCATGTTCCACTAGTCATATTATATTCAGGGGGACTGGAATCCCTTAACCAAGTAACGCCTGGTATTGTAAACAATATTCTAAAACACTTCCTACGGCACTGGTTGACGAAATGTGCAGCCGTATCTGTTTGGCAGAGTTGGACAATGCTGAGTTGATGGGAGTTTTACAATAATGGAGTCCACGGATTCACCAAAGGGCCCAATCTGGCATATCTCTATCGGAGGTCTAATCACCTGACCTGTCAGAATCACTTGGCTGTGTTTGACATGTCGTTTTCTTCCACCTGGTGGAGGTCAGTGACCTTTCAACCCCTTAACCCTCACTCTGAGTGTAGATGGCTGTGGTCATTTACTTCTGTGGCGGCGGTAGAAAATGGCCTTCGCTCTGTGTTTTTTTACTCTTGAAATGGAAGAGAGAGGTTGAGGAAGGCCTTTTAAGTATGCAAACACACATGCCCCCCCCCCCACGTGTCTGGCCTCTGAATTGGTCTGTTTGAGAAAGGGCTTCAAAGGTCTCCATGGCAGTCAGCCCACGCATGTTATGACTTAAGCACTGCTCCTCTTGGCTTTTGTGTTTCTCACAGCGGACGTAATACAAGCCTTCCTACTGAAGTCATCTGACATAGGCCTGTGTGTGTGTGTGTGTGTGTGTGTGGTGTGTGTGTGGTGTGTGTGGGTGTGTGTGTGTGTTGTGTGTGTGTGTGTGTGTGTGTGTGTGTGTGTGTGTGTGGTGTGTGTGTGTGTGTAGTGTGTTAGTGTGGTGTGTGTGTTAGTGCGCGGGGCTTTCGCTTTTGTTATGTAGTTCACTGGGGCCCCCAGTCACTCAATTAGCCCATGCATGTTCAAGCTAACATGTTTAGTAGTTAAGTTTAGCTTATGCCATCTAACTGTAGTAATAATGGCTGAGTTATCAACCAGGCACGGAAGAGCACCTGCGCAAGGGGGGGGCCTTGACTCCAGGGGCCCCATTGATTTTGGGTACGTTTCACTCTCTCATGCTAAATATCATATTAATTATGTGCACCATGGGGCCCTATGTATCAAAATGTGTAAGGACATTGCCAAGAAATTTGGTTAGAATATATCTATTAATACTTCTCTTCCGGCCTTGCCAAAATGTGTAGAATTGCAGGAAATTAACTTATCATAGAATTTTCCCACAGACCTGGCAAAATGTGTAAATTGCAGCAAACTGCTTGATAAACTGGCACACACATTTTCTCTGCACCTCAAATTGCAAAATGGTGTTTGAATTACTGGAAATTAACTTCTAAAACATACTTTTTTTTTTCTTTCTACCGTCAAGACGGGGGCCATAAAAAGGTTTGACCTCGAGGTGGGGGCCCCCTAACAACATTTTGTTTAGGACCACCAAAACTCTAGGGGCCGCGGCCCTGTGTTTGTGCTGCAGTGTGGTATGAAATTGGGATTATGAATATTGAGCAGGTGTTTTCCGTCAGACAGGATATGAGATGTACTGGAAAGGGAGGGCAGGTGAGGGAGATATGAAAAGAGGAGAAAGAAGAGACAGCAGGAAGAGTAGGAGGAAGAGGATGTTTCTGGTATGATAATAGCATGAGGCAGAGCGGTTAAAGAGAAAGAGTTTGGGCGGAGAGGAGGAGAGAGAGAGGGAGGAGGGGGATGAAGGGGGCAATTATACACACAGGACATCCACGACAGAGCAGAGAGACCTGGTATGGGGGGTGATGAGGTGTGTCGAGGGGGTTCACTGCGAGGGAGAGGCGCAGCGCAGGTAAGACCTCACTGAGATGAGAACACTATACAAAAGATATGAATCTATACATATACTGGAGAAATATACAGCGTTTCTTCCGATTAGTCGAAAATACAAAACATTACACCCCCCCCCCAAAAAAAAACCCCGCCTCCCTCCCTCTACTTCCCCCCAACTCCACCACCACCAAGCACTGTCACCCATGCAACCAACAAATAACAAGACACACAATTAAGGAAAACACAATGCAAGACAACAAAGACATCAAGGACAACAAAAACAAAACAGGCAAGGCCAACTGTATGTGTTTTGAAGTGCAAGTGTGGCACATACAAGATGTGTGTATGTAACTGATGTCAGGTTTGTAGGCCTCTTGCTCACAAACATGCTTTTTCAGTATTTTTTTCTATGAGGGGATTGAGGTCAGGGCTTTGGTGATGGCCACTCCGATTACTTGACTTTGTTGTCTTAAACCCATGTTTGCACGCTTTGGAAGTATGCTTGGGGTCGTTGTCCCATTTGGAAGACCATTCGACCGAAGCTTTAACTTCCTGACTGATGTCTTGAGAATATTGCTTTTCAATATATCCACAATATTTTCCTCTCATGATGCCATCTATTTTGGTGAAGTGCACCAGTCCCTTCCTGCAAGCAAAGCACCCGCAATAACATGATGCTGCACCCCATGCTTCACGGTTGGGATGGTGTTCTTCGGCTTGCCCAAGCTTCCCTTTCCTCCAAACATAACAATGGTCATTCTGGCCAAACAGTTCTAATTTTTGTTCAATCAGACATTTCTCCCAAAAAGTATGATATTTGTCCCCATGTGCAGTTGCAAACCGTTTGCGGTCTTTTTTGGCAGGTTTGGGAGGGTGTTTGCTTCTTCCTTGCTGAGCAGACCTTTCAGGTTATGTATATAGAACTCGTTTCAAGCATGCCAGCATCTTCACAAGGTCCCTTTGCTGTTGTTCTGGGGATGTTGGATTTGCACTTTTGGCCACGCAAAAGTGCGGTTCATCTCTAGGGACAGAACGCGTCTCCTTCCTGAAGCGGTACCGACACGGCTTGCAATGGTCCCATGGTGTTTAATCTTGTGTACATTGTTTTGGTAACAGATGACGTGGTAGCTTCAGCGCGTTTGGGAAATTGTTCCAAGGATGACCAGCTCGTGGAGGTCTATGGTTTTTTCCTGAGGTCTTAGCTGATTTCTTTTGATTTTCCGCAATGATGAGTCAAGCAACGAGGCACTGGGGAGTTTGAAGGTAGGCTTGAAATACATCCACACGTACACCTCCAATTGAACTCCAAATTGATGTCATTAGCCCTATCAAGAAGCTTCTAAAGCCATGACAGTATTTCTGGAATTTTCCAAGGCTGTTTAAAAGGCACAGCCCTTAAGTGTATGTAACTTCTGACCCACTGGACTTGGTGATAAGTGAATTATAAGTAACATATTGTCTGGTAAACATTGTTGGAAAATTACTTGTGTCATGCACAAAGTAGGTGTCCTAAACCGACTTGCTCAAACCACATAGTTTTGTAACAAGAAATTTGTGGGAGTGGTTGAAAAAAACGGCGAGTTTTAAGACTCCTCAACTAAATGTATTCACTGGTACTTTCCTATTATGCTATTTTTTGTTTTCCACTGCTCTGCAATTTTGATCCTTTATAATTGGGCAGACAGACCAGTTCCCTACTCCTCCGCTGCCACCTGCCTCCTTCTATAAGGAGTTTAGCATAGAGCAGAAACAGACTGGCGCCCCGGATAATTTTTGATGTTTTTACACATGAGCGGCTCTTCAGTATGTCGTAGGCCTCCAAGTTCAAAGGGCATCGACAATACTGGTCAAAACGGCCATCTCTGTAGAGGGATCAGCATCCTGGAAAGAGACAGAGAGAGGCTTGGTGAGGAGAAGTACACACGCAGACACACACAGTCACGCCTGCTTTGTCGTATTCAGTAGTCGTGAACGACCTAGATGGAGCTGGCATTACCCGCACACTAAGCATATAGACAGATACACAACACAAACATCCACATGTAAAACACACGCAATGGACGGAACATTCAAATATCGACACCGCGCGCAACACACACACACCTGATTCTCTCGTAATCAAGTAGTAGTTTCTCAAGGTTGTCCAGTATAGGACACAGTAGAGGTGTTATCTAGATCTCCCACACAACGCAAACATTAAACGATACAGAGAGAGAGAAGAGAGAGGGTTCATCTTAATAGTCTATAATAAATAAGTTGGTTGTTTCTCCTTTGCCTACATCTGAAACAACTGGACAGGGTGAGAGAAGAATTCACAGTTAATTTCACTTAAAAAAATGTACCCACCTAGGTCAAGTCCACACCTATTCCGTTCCTCTACCACTTGCAACATGTGTGGGATTTTGAGACAAGGTACAGATATGCCACCTGATGAGCTTATGCAGAGGTTTCCCTGAGGAAATCTGAGGATTCAATCATTTTGGTGTGAGGAAGTAGAGCGAGTGGAGTTGAACGGATTAGAGAGAGGAAAGAAGGAGGAGCCTCCATCAGAAGCATTGTTTATTTAAAACTTGTCCATAACAAATACAGCAACATATCACTAAC
>NC_036870.1:29740386-29745194 GCF_002910315.2 Salvelinus sp. IW2-2015
GAAGGAGAGAAGGAGAGAGAGCCAAGATTTTCAAAAATTTTCATAAATGGACAAGCATGGTCAAAATAATAATCAGGAATAAATGTGTCAGTTGGCTTTTCATAGCCGAATCAATTAAGAGTTGAAAACAGCAGCGTCATGGAAAGGTAGGGGTTCATAAACCGGCAGGCAGAACAGTTGAAACTGGAATAGCCAGCAAAGGCAGGCGGACTGGGGACAGCAAGGAGTCATCATGCCCTTGCTGTTACATTCAGGGGGACAGTGTGTGTTGATCATGTTCCACTAGTCATATTATATTCAGGGGACAGTGTGTGTTGATCCTGTTCCACTAGTAGTATTACATTCAGGGGACAGTGTGTGTTGATCCTGTTCCACTAGTAGTATCTAACATTCAGGGGGACAGTGTGTGTTGATCCTGTTCCACTAGTCATATTACATTCAGGGGGACAGTGGTGGTGTTGATCCTGTTCCACTAGTCATATTACATTCAGGGGGATAGTGTGTGTTGATCCTGTTCCACTAGTCATATTATATTCAGGGGGACAGTGTTGTTGATCCTGTTTCCACTAGTCATATTACATTCAGGGGGACAGTGTGTGTTGATCCTGTTCCACTAGTCATATTATTTCGGGGACAGTGTGTGTTGATCCTGTTCACATTCATATTATATTCAGGGGACAGTGTGTGTTGATCCTGTTCACTAGTCATATTTACATTCAGGGGACAGTGTATGTTGATCCTGTTCCACTAGTCATATTATATTCAGGGGACAGTGTGTGTTGATCATGTTCCACTAGTCATATTATATTCAGGGGGGACAGTGTGTGTTGATCCTGTTCCACATAGTCGTATTACATTCAGGGGGACAGTGTGTGTTGGATCCTGTTCCACTAGTACATATTATATTCAGGGGGATAGTGTGTGATTGATCCTGTTCCCACTAGTCATATTATATTCAGGGGGACACGTCGTGTGTTGATCCTGTTCCACTAGTCATATTATATTCAGGGGGACGTGTGTGTTTGATACCTGTTCCACTAGTCATATTATATTCAGGGGGATAGTGTGTGATTGATCCTTGGTTTCCACTAGTCATATTACATTCAGGGGGATAGTGTGATGTTGGATCCTGTTCCACTAGTCATATTACATTCGGGGTAGTGTGTGTTATCGCCCCCCCCCCCCCCCCCTTGTCTCTCAGGTAACATTTCTGCCTGTGTGTGTGTTTGTCTGTTGGTGCGCGTGTGAGCATGTGGATGAGTGTGTGTGTGTGTGTGTGTGTGTGTGTGTGTGTGTGTGTGTGTGTGTGTGTGTGTGGGTGTGTGTGTGTTGTGTGTGTATGTTGTGGTGTATGTGGTGTGTGTGTGTTTGTTTGTCTGTGCGCGCATGTGAGTATGTGGGTTAGGGTGTGTGTATGTCCAGGCTAACTGTGTGTTCTATGTCTTTCCTCCCTCCAGTCTCTCAGGTAGCTTTGTTCCGCTGACCTCCATTGTCAGCATGACCCATCAGATGTGGTCCATCTCCAATCAGACAGAGAGTGTGGGCTCCCATAGCTTTCAAGTCAACTTTAAAGTACATTGTGATGTGTGTGTGTGTGTGTGTGTGTGGTGGTGTGTGTGTAGTGGTGCTGGTGTGTTGTGTGTGTGTGTGTGTGTGTGTGTTGGTGTGTGTGTGTGTGTGTGTGTGTGTGTGTGCCTGTGTGTGTGTGTGCCTGTGTGCGTGTGGTGTGTGCCTGTGTGCGTGTGTGCGTGTGTGGTGTGCCTGTAGCATGCATATTACAGAATCATCTCATTGTGAATGTGTGTGTGTGTTCTAGGAATGCATTCAGCAGCGCTCTAGCAGCTACTACACCTTATATTGAACTTGAGTTAGAGAGGCAGAGGAACGGCCTTGAGTTAGAGAGGCAGAGGAACGGCCTTGAGCTAGAGAGGCAGAGAACGGCCTTGAGCTGAGAGGCAGAGGAACGGCCTTTGAGCTAGAGAGGCAGAGGAACGGCCTTGAGCTAGAGAGGCAGAGGAACGGCCTTGAGCTAGAGAGGCAGAGGAACGGCCTTGAGTAGAGAGGCAGAGGAACGGCCTTGAGTTAGAGAGGCAGAGGAACGGCCTTGAGTTAGGAAGAGGGCAGAGGAACGGCCTTGAGTTAGAGAGGCAGAGGAACGGCCTTGAGCTAGAGAGGCAGAAAGGAGGAACGGCCTTGAGTTTTGGAGAGGCAGAGGAACTGTCAGTACAGCCAGTCAGATGAGAGATGGACAGATTGACTGTCAGTACAGTCAGTCAGATGCAGCGATGGACAGATTGACTGTCAGTACAGCCAGTCAGATGAGCGAATGGACAGATTGACTGTCAGTACAGCCAGTCAGATGAGAGATGGACAGATTGACTGGTCAGTACACCCAGTCAGATGAGGAGATGGACAGATTTGACTGTCAGTACAGCCAGTCAGATGAGAGATGGACAGATTGACTGTCAGTACAGCCAGTCAGATGAGCGATGGACAGATTGACTGTCAGTACAGCCAGTCAGATGAGAGATGGACAGATTGACTGTCAGTGACACCCAGTCAGATGAGAGATAGGACATATTGACTGTCAGTACAGCCAGTCAGATGAGAGATGGACAGATTGACTGTCAGTACAGCCAGTCAGATGAGAGATGGACAGATTGACTGTCAGTACAGTCAGTCCAGATGAGAGATGGACAGATGACTGTCAGTGCAGCCAGTCAGATGAGAGATGGACAGATTGACTGTCAGTACAGCTCAGTCAGAATGAGAGATGGACAGATTGACTGTCAGTGCAGCCAGTCAGATGAGAGATGGACAGATTTGACTGTCCAGTGCAAGCCAGTCAGAGAGAGATGACAGATTGACTTTGATTCTGATGTCAGTACAGTCAGTCCAGATGAGAGATGGACAGATTGACTGTCAATACAGCGCAGTCAGATGGAGAGGACAGATTGACTGTCAGTACAGCCAGTCAGATGAGAGAGATGGACAGATTGACTGTCAGTACGTCAGTTACAGATGAGAGATGGAACAGATTTGAGTCGGTAAGTGTCGATGACAGTTGATGTCAGTGCAGCCAGTCAGATGAGAAGATGGACAGATTGGACTGTCAGTACAGTCAGTCCAGATGAGAGATGGAACAGATTGACTTGTCAGTGCAGCCAGTCAGATGACTGAGATGGACAGTAGTTGGACTGTCAGTACAGTCAGTCCAGATGAGAGATGGACAGATTGACTTTCAGTCAGCCAGTCAGATGAGAGATGGACAGATTGACTGTCAGTTTACATTCAGTTCACATGTACCCCACCACATGAATGTTAACATGTACCCCACCACATGAATGTTAACATGTACCCCACCACATGAATGTTAACATGTACCCCACCACAGTCTCTCATATACAGTGCAGGGAACACAGTACATCCACAAATAGCATCGTCTGTGTTACGCTTATAGAATCACAAAGGCCATCTCCACATGTGCGTTTGTTTGATGACCCTAGTACAGAAAGCAGTTAACTGGCTTTTACAGTCAAACTCATTTGCATTGCGGAATAGACAAACCCCTCCCACACAGTGATATATACTGAACATGTAAACACTGTGGAGTATTTCAGTCTACAATAAATCCCTTTTGTGGGGAAAAACTCATTCTGATTGGCTGGGCCTGGCTCCCCTGCCCAGTCATGTGAAATCCATAGATAAGGACCTAATTCATTTATTTCAATTGACTGATTTCCTTATATGAACTGTAATTCAGTTCCTTTGAAATTGTTGCATGATATTAATTTATATTTTTGTTCAGTATAGATCCAGTAAAACGCTCAGCCACTCACACTTGTAGTATCGTCTTGGGGTCACCCACTTCCCCTCCGTCACCGATGGTTAGCGTGTCGTAGGCAATCTCCAGGTCAAACTCCTCAAAATTGATTTGAATGACCTGTTGGTGGACAGAAGAAATCAGACATAATGGTTAGCCATGTGTCAAATTGCCTGAATTAACGTTTATGGCTTTCTCATAATTTAATTCCACTGGAACAGCTACAGTAATACAGGAAAGCCGGCTGGAAGGGACATCAATGTTTCAGAGGAATTTGGCATCACAAAAGAAAGACTGTTGGCATGTGTTTTGAGGATTTATTGAAATACAGTGATAATAGTAAAATAGTCCCTGTGATTGCAGAACAACTAGGGTAAATATACCTTTTGATGGTAGGCCCATTACTTAATTAAAGGGATAGTTTACTTGAAAACATATTTGTGTATTTTGTTCATTAGTCAATGATGCATCATCATCACATTTTTTGGATTAATGAAAAAAATAGCCCAATCTAGTTTTTAAGTAAACTGTCCCTTTAAAAGTTCCACTGAGAGTGCAGTAAAATATGACGTTCATTTTTTTTGTAGACAGACCAGCTCAGATGAGGTCATTAGAATTAGAATTTTGGTTCATTCCATGGCTCATTATTCTGTTGTCTAGTTATCAAAATCATGACACTAATCTAAGATGAAAAGATGGAAACGGAACATCCTGTTAACTAAATTAAATGCATTTAGTACATAATTAGGGTTGCATCCGAAAAGACAGCTGACAGCCCTCCTCTCTCTCTCTCTCTCTCTCTCTCTCTCTCTCTCTCTCTCTCTCTCTCTCTCTCTCTCTCTCTCTCTCTCTCTCTGGATGTTAGGTCAAAGTCAAACCCTCTGTCTCTAAGGAGTGTTAGGTTAAAGTCAAACCCTCTGTCTCTAAGGAGTGTTAGGTCAAAGTCAAACCCTCTGTCTCTAAGGAGTGTTAGGTCCAAAGTTCA
>NC_036870.1:29749865-29754858 GCF_002910315.2 Salvelinus sp. IW2-2015
CAAAGTCAAACCCTCTGTCTCTAAGGAGTGTTAGGTCAAAGTCAAACCCTCTGTCTCTAAGGAGTGTTAGGTCAAAGTCAAACCCTCTGTCTCTATAGAATGTTAGTCAACATAATGGAAACATGTAACATGTTTCACCTTCACCATAACTGCTTCCTGTGAGGTCAATATTCCAACAAACCATCAATCTCTGGAGGGAGACCAATGTGGAGATGTAACAGGATAGGATTTGAGCTCGATGGATGTGGGGGCTAGATAACACACCTCTCTTACTGATAAGCATCTGCACATTCTACACTAGTATGTCGGGTTAATAACTACTCTGATGCAGGGAAGAAGCAGGATGAGTAAGTCTATGGCTATGTCCCAATTATCTCTCCTTCCCCCTAAAGTGTGCACTTGTTGGATTTAAAAAGGCAGTGACTGGTAAATGAAAACTCCCTCTAGCCCATGTCTACACTAAAACCTATTATTTTACGTTTCTGGAGAGTAGTGAACGAGTGAACACTTCAGGAGAAAGGAGAGAGAATTGGGACACAACCTATGAGTACTCTGACCCTTGTCCTTCACACAGTAATACACAGTAATAAACAGTAATACACATTGGCCATTAACTGAATGTGATAACTTCCGATGTAGTGATGGTGGCAACTTGACTGTTTGAATACACCTAACAGGCAACAGGATGAACATTGTATCATGGTATGTTCTGCATGATAGGCAATAAAATAAACATTCTATTAACTGTATATTGTCTCTGTATGACGTCTCCCATTGTGTAACGCAGTGTTTATGTTATGACGTAAAAGTTACGTATTGAGATCAGGCTGGTCTCAAACACTCCCTGAATTGAACAGTTTTTTATTTTCCCCAGCAAAAGGAAAGGCCTTGCAGCAGCAATGACGTTGTATGCGGCTCTAAACTGGCAGAACCAGGGCGTCCGTTTAAAACATCACAAGAGTGCTGTCGCAGAGAGAGAGAGAGAGGTAGGTGGACTAATGTCTGAAAATTKAATTAAGGCACAACACCCTGCAATTCTCTCCCACCAAGGTTAAAACAGGGAACGCAATATAAATAAATTGGTGCTCTAAAATAGTGTCTGACAAAAATAAATGAAGCAATATTGTTCCGTGCTGTAAGCAGCCATTACCAATTTCTTACCTCAAGGAAGAGGGCATTGTGATCTAGCCACTGAGACGCTGCTGCGACATTTCGAAAAGAAATCATTTCACTTTTACATCAAGTTTTTTTCAGGGAAGTGATTTGAAGCTCATTACACGTTTTGGGGAAAGAATTTCTATAATTAAGAATACTACATGGTTTTTGTCAACATTTACTCGATAATATACAAGACTGAGTTGTTCATTTTAAGGAGCAATAAGGCCACAAGGTTTGTATAAAAAACTGCAGTGTATTGGTTAACTTCTATTACTAAGTATTGGAGATAGAATTAGGTTTCCCGGACCCAGAGTAAGCCTAATGGTCGACTAAAAAGCAGGTTCAATGGAGAATTTCCTTGGAAGTGCTTCTTGGTCCAGGAAATCAACCCTTATAGTTTTAAGAGATTGTAGTGGTTGTGTGATGTGTTTTAATGTTGTCAGAACTCGTTTTTAAAGATCCTCCACGAGATCTACGGCACAAATTGAAAAAAGGTAGCTGGAAGCAAAGCTATAACTGTCTCCTTTTCAGTCAGATCAACTTAAAGGGGTTTCTGATGCTAAAACAGACTTGATAGATGAAGCATCATGTGTTACTAATTATTCATATATATATATATAAAAGTCAACATTTACTGCCAGATTTTGTTTATGTCAAATTAAATCTTGAGGGTCATTTGTCCAAAAATATCTCAACTCTTTCAGAACACTAAATGAAAAAATACTCTTGATTTATTGAAAACAACATGCCAAAAACCGAGGCCGTGCAGAAACAAAAACGACTTCTCCACAGTTTTTCCGGCTCTGTCCCAGATTTTTCAAAATGGTAAAATGCCAACCCCTCAAAAAACTGTCAAAATGGAAGACAACATCTCTATGGCACCACAAGGCTCCCTTCCATCCATCATTGACATGGGAATATATCCAAACAATTTCATAACAGCCTTCTGAACATTCAGGAGTGTCTCAAAATGTAACTTTAGGGTAAGAAACTAACTGCCAGGACTAAACTTTAAGGCTCTTGTAGGTTTTATGTTTCTGGCCCTGGCCATGGATCCTGTAATAGTCAGGCCAGTGCATTGGTACTCTCATCTAGTCAGACGGAGTGCTTGTGGGCTGGTCATTGCAGGTTTGTGACAAGGGTCTAGTTTGAATATTTCTAAATTCATCCCTTTCTTCCCACTTGGCACAAACTGGTTGAATCAATGTTATTTATTTGTTATTATTTCATTTACATTTTTGGGTATTTTACCTCCTTTTTCTCCCCAATTTMGATCTTGTCTCATCGCTGCAACTCCCCAACGGGCTCGGGAGGTGAAGGTCGAGTCATGTGTCCTATGAAACATGACCCGCCAAACCTCGCCTATTAGCAACCGTCCACTTAACCCAGAAGCCAGCCGCACCAACGTGTCGGAGGAAACACCGTTCAACTGACAACCGAGGTCAGCCTGCAGGCGCTCGGCTCGCCACAAGGAGTCGCTAGAGCATCATGCGCCAAATAAATCKCCCCMCTGGCCAAACCCTGCCCTAACTCGGACGATGCTACGCCAAGTGTGTGCCGCCCTATGGGACTCCCGATCACGGCCGGTTGTGATACAGACCGGGATCGAACCCTGGTCTGTAGTGACTCCTCTAGAACTGCGATGCAGTGCCTTAGATTTCTGCGCCACTCGGGAGGCCCYAATCAACATTAACATATTGTGACATGGAATCTACATGGAAAATACTCATGTATTTGGACTGTTATTTTGAGGGTGGAATTTCAACCACAGGTTTATGTCATCATTCTAACGAATTTTCAACTAATTTTGTATAAAATATGTTGAATTTGTACCTTTGAAACAACGTCTGATCTTCAACGTTATGTCCACTATCAGATTAAAAAATAGTAGGCTGGACAGCACTGGAAAGTTGATCTATCTACATCTACAGTTGAACTTTGGTCTCCCATACAGGATTTTAACCAAGCCCTGCCTAGCTTTGATAGTTGATATTTGTTACTGGTTGAGAGGGAGCTGCAATGGATGGATAGCAGCYGTTTTATGGGCTCCTGACCAACTGCTATTTTGTGTGTTTTTTTAAGCTGATCGGATCTTTTTTGGTACATAATGTCTCCGCCATAATATCCTATKAACGAAAACAGCTTCTGCAGATCATAACAGCAATCACTAACCTCGATTTGAATGACAATTTCTACTCTGGASGTTCTGCTTACTCTGGACTATGCCCTAATCCCCCGGACTAGGAAGAGGAAGCGATGCTGCAGAGGCAGACGATACTTATCGCTTATCGCATTGTCAATAATGGTCTGCAGCCTCGGGTAAGATTAAGGGGGAAGGGTGTGTCCTTTTGTTAACAACAGCTGGTGAGCAATCTCTAATGTTAAGGAAGTTTTGAGTTTTCTTGCCTGAGTTAGAATACATCATGATAAGCTGCAGACCATACTATTTACAAATAGAGTTTTCATMTATATTTTTCATAGCTGTTTATTTATTACCACAAAACGATGCTGGCACTAAGACCGCACTCATTGAGCTGTATCGGGCCATAAGAAAACCATTTTCTGCTGATTTTAGTGTAGGAAAACTGAAATTAGTTTTACATCATTTTTACTGAGGTAAAAACTGTGCAACTACGGGCAACAAATAAAAGTTAATTAATCAAAGTTTATCACTCCACACACATAAATGCCTACAAGGCTTTCCCTCGCCCTCCCATTGGCACATTTGACCATAAATATAGCCTCCTGATTCCTACTTACATGAAAAAACGAAACCAGGAAGTACCAGTGATGTGCTCAATGTTTCACTAGCACAGACTGGRATGTTCCAGGATTTATCCGGTAACATTAAGCAATTTACCACATCAATCACCGGCTTCATTAATAAGTGCCTCGACGACGACATCCCCACAGTGACTGTACGTACATATCCCAACCAGAAGCCATGGACTACAGGCAACATCCGCAATGAGCTAAAGGCTAGAGCTGCAGTTTTCAAGGAGCGGGACACTAAATCCTACTACGCCCTCCAGTGAGTCATCAAACAGGCAAAGCAGCAAGACAGGACTAAGATCGAATCCTACTAGGCCGTCTCTGACACTCGTCGGATATGGCAGGGTTTGCAAACGTGTTATGCCAGGACAACAACCTGTCCCTTAACTTCAGCAAGACAAAGGAGATGATCGTGGAATACAGGAAACAGAGGGCCGAGCACACCCCCATCCACATTGACAGAGCTGTAGTGGAGCGGGTTGAGAGATTCAAGCTCCTCAATGTCCAGATCACTAAGGAATTAACATGTTCAAAACACACCAACACAGTCATGAAGAAGGCACGACAATGCCTCTTCCACCTCAGGAGGCTAAAAATATTGGGCAGATCCTCAAAAAGTTCCATTGAGAGCATCTTGACTGGTGGCATMACCGCTTGGTATGGTAACTGTTTGGCATCCGACCTCAAGGCGCTACAGAGGGTAGTGCGTACGGCCCAGTACATCACTGGGGCCAAGCTCCCTGMCACCCAGGACCTCTATATCAGTCTGTGTCAGAGGAAGGCCATAAAAATGATCAAAGACTCCAGCCACCAAAGTCATAGACTGTTCTCTCTGCTAGCGCACTGCTAGAGGTACCAATGCACCACATTTGGAACCAACCTTCTACCCCCAAGCCATAAAACTGCTAAATAGTTTAATCAAAGAGCTACCTGGACTATCTGCATTGACACTTTTTACAGTAACTCTTTTGATTCATCACATATGCTGCTGCTACTGTTAATTATGTATCCTGTTGTCTAGTCACTTTACCCCTACCTACAGTATACTGCTGCTACTGTTAAT
>NC_036870.1:29762547-29764581 GCF_002910315.2 Salvelinus sp. IW2-2015
ACAATTTTCAGGGTCCCGTTTGGCTCGTGAGTGCTACCATTCGAAAACCAACACCGTGAACTTTAAAGCTCTGGTTTCCAGTTGGCATGTACCAGCAGGCATAAGCGGTACCGCAGCGCCAAGTCTGGGTCCAGAGAGGCCATCTAAACAGTTCTATCCTGAAGCCATAAGTCTTCCTAAACAGCTAATCAAAATGGCCTACCGCAGACTATCTGCATCCCCCCCCCCCCCCCCATCTTCTACGCTGCTGCTACTCTCTGTTGTTATCTATGCATAGTCACTTTAATAACTCTACCTACATGTACATATTACCTCAACTACCTCGACACCGGTGCCCCCACACACTGACTCTGTACCGGTACCCCCTGTATATAGCCCCGCTATTGTTATTTACTGCTGCTCTTTAATTATTTGTTATTCTTATCTCTTACTTTTTTGGGGATATTTTCTTAAAACTGCATTGTTGGTTTGTAAGTAAGCATTTCATTGTAAGGTCTGTTGTATTCGACGCATGTGACGAATACAATTTGATTTRATTTGWCTGGAAGCCAAATAGAGTGTACTTATAGGATTAAAGCAGGAAGTAAAAACCATCCGGTTCCCTCTCTGCTTTATTTACATKATTGGTTGCTTTATTTCTATGTTTTCCAGGGGAGAAGTGTTTCAGTAGTACTACGAGCCAGTGAGCCAGGCAGCTGAGAAAGTCATTCCTGGGTATTTATCATGTCAGAGTCATGCTCATAATAGGAGATGTGAACGACTGCCACTTTAGAGGTTATCTAATATCCTTGAGCTGGTACGATACAATAAAACAAATGGCACGGTCTCTTTAATTCTCGAGTYCTGACGCTAACGTTTTAAATAATCTGTACAGGAAATAATAGACATAGAGTCGATGAACTGTCTAATCAGCATCAGCTAGCTGACATGGGGAGAATACCATTAAGAAACATTGAGAGCAACGAGCATTGTGGAAATAAGATTTCCTCTTCACAATATGACTTTGCTAATTAGTATTTTCTTTTTAATAAAAGCAACACACTTCCTATTACAATCTTATTATCGGAGAGCAATAACAGATCCTCATCGAAACAGAAAGCGACAGAGAGAGAGAGAGAGAAATACAGACAGAGAGAATGAGTGAAAGAGATATACAGAGAGTGAGAGAGAGAGATACAGACAGAGAGAGAGAGAGATATACAGACAGAGAGAGAGAGATAGATACAGACAGAGAGAATGAGAGTAAGAGATAGAGAGATACAGACAGAGAGAGTAAGGGAGAGAGAGATACAGACAGAGATAATGAGAGAGAGATAGAGAGAGATAAAGACAGAGAGAATGAGAAAGATAGACAGAGATAATGAGAGAGAGAGATAGACAAAATTAGAGCGCTAGTGAACGGTTAAATAGAAATGTGTGATTAACACTGCGTACCCTTGGGCTGTCCTGAATGTATAGATCTAGGCAATTTTCTGCATGATTTCAAGTGGCATCTTCCGTAATTAGTTTGTGCAGCCTTTAGCCGCAGGAACAAACAGGCACGCAGGTGATACCCAGTCAGTGATATAGTGGCCATCTAAAGGTCAGTGTACCACGGTGAGAAAGAAAGTGCCGGAAAACTTTGTAGAGGAAGGGAGAGGAGGAGAGGTGGGTGGAGGTGTGACAGGGGATCGGGGGACTGTGACACAAACAGAGGGGACAGACGTACACARTGGTCTCAGTGAGGGAGGAGAGAATCGGGGGCATTATTCTGTGATAGTATGGTGCTCTAGAAGGCTATATGTGTGTGTCTCTTTCTCTTTGTACACTACCGTTCAAAAGTTTGGGATGACTTAGAAATGTCCTACGCCTATGTAGATATTCCATAAMGAATCTGCCATTTCCAGATAAAATAGTAATTTACAACATTAACAATGTCTAAACTGTATTTCTGATCATTTTGATGTTATTTTAATGGACAAAAAATTTGCTTTTCTTTCAAAAACAAGGACATTTCTAAGTGACCCCAAACTTTTGAACGGTAGTGTACATATG
>NC_036870.1:29765733-29771346 GCF_002910315.2 Salvelinus sp. IW2-2015
TTTCTCTCTCGCTCTCTCACTGTTACTGTAGTCAACACAACAAGAGCAGTATCACTAAAGCGATGAGTGAAGAGTGGTATTAAAAATTCCTCAAAGTCAGTCTCCCTAGCTAGTCCCTCCTGTCTCCATCTGTCAATGTGCTTTAGGGTGTCTTGGTCTGTTTCCACATTTACACCGTGACAACCACATATGGACATAGAGAGGCAAGATGGCGCCGACAGACATGGCAGCTCTGCTTCTAGCTCCTAAGCAACTATTTTTTTGTTGTTGTTGTGTTATTTCTTACATTATTAGCCCAGAAAGTTATTTGCGTTATTACATGCAGCCGGGAAAGAACTTTTGGATATCAGAGAAACGGTAACTCACCAGGATTACGACCAGGAATACGACTTTCCAGAATTCGATCCTTTGTTCGTACCCTCCAGGGCAATTGAACTTATCTAAGTGTCTGCCGGYGGAGAAGAGGTATTTGGAGTGGACTTTTAGTCCGACTCAGGAGGCGTGCACACCATCCACCACTTCCGAGTATATTACTCACTAATGTTCAGTCTCCGGACAATAAAGTAGACGAGCTCAGGGCGAGGATCTCSTTCCTGAGAGACATCAGGGACTGTAACATACTCTGCTTCACTAAATCATGGCTCTTTCCGGATATACTGTCCCCTCCAAACAGCCAGCTGGGTTCTCAATACAGTGCTCAGACAGGAATAAAGAACTCTCCGGAAAGAAGAAAGGCAGGGGTGTATGTTTCATGATTAACTACTCATGGTGTGATTGTGATAACGTACAGAAACTCAGGACCTTTTGTTCATCCGACCTAAAATACCTCACAATCAAATGCTGACTGTATTACCTCCCAAGATAATTATTTCTGGTTATAGTCACAGCCGTGTATATTCCCCCTCAAGCCGATTCCACAATGGCCCTCAAGGAACTACACTGTACTTTGTGCAAACTGGAAACCACATGTCCTGAGGTGACATTTATTGTAGCTGGGGATTTTAACAAAGCAAATTTGAAGAAAATGCTAACGAAGTTATATCAACACATTGACTGTAGTACCCGCGCCGCTAAAACACTCGACCACCACTACTCCAATTTCAGGATGCCAGCAAGGCCCCCAGCTTTCCCTTCAGCAAATCAGATCATGACTCCATTTTGCTCATCCCTTCCTATAGGCAGAAACTCAAACAGGAAGTACCCGTGCTAAAGTCTATTCAACGCTGGTCTGACGAATTGGAATACATGGTTCAAGATTGTTTTGATCACGCGGACTGGGATATGTTCCGGGTAGCCTCTGAGAATGACATTGACATATACACTGACACAGGGATTGAGTTCATCAGGATGTGTATAGCGGATGTTGTTCCCACTGTGACTATTAAAACCTACCCAAACCAGAAACCGTGGATAGATGGCAGCATTCGCGCAAAACTGAAATCGCGAAACACCACAATTAAACCACAGCAAGGTGACTAAGAATATGCTCCAGGACAAACAGTTCAGTTATGCCCTCCTTAAGGCAATCAAACAGGCAAAACGTCAGTACAGAGACAAAGTGGAGTCGCAATTCAATGGCTCAGACACGAGACGTATGTGGCAGGGTATACAGGTCTTGCTCCAAACACCTTCTTTGACAGCTTTGAGGATAACACAGTGTCACTAACATGGCCAGCTCCCAAGGACTGTGGGTTTTCGTTCTCCGTAGCAGACGTGAGTAAGACATTTAATCGTGTTAACCCTAGCAAGGTTGCCGGCCCAGACGGCATCCCTAGCCACWTCCTCAGAGCATGCGCAGACCAGCTGGCTGGAGTGTTTACGGACATATTCATTCTCTCCTTATTCCAGTCTGTTTTTCCCACTTGCTTCAAGATGTCCACCATTGTTCCTGTACCCAATAAGGCAAAGGCCACTGAACTAAATTACTATCGCCCCGTAACTCTCCCTTCTATCATCATGAAGTGCTTTGAGAGGCTAGTTAACTTCTTGACGCTAGGGGCCAGATTTATATATTTTTTTTWAATACCGTTCCCAAGGTAAACGGACTATTTCTCAGGCCCAGATCGTAGAATATGCATATCATTTACAGATTAGGATAGAAAACACTCCAAAGTTTCCAAAACGGTCAAAATATTGTCTGTGAGTATAACAAAACTGATTTTGCAGGCGAAAACCTGAGGAAATCCAACCTGGAAGTGCATTATTTWTTTTTTTATCCCTGTTTCATTGCCTGCCCCTCTTCCATTTAAGAATCATATTACCTCTACCTTACCTGACACCCTAGACCCACTCCAATTTGCTTACTGCCCCAATAGATCCACAGACGATGCAATCGCCATAGCACCGCACACTGCCCTATCCCATCTGGACAAGAATGCTGTTCATTGACTATAGCTATACCTTCAACACCATAGTACTCTCCAAGCTCATTAAGCTTGGGGCCCTGGGTCTGAACCCTGCTCTGTACAACTGGGTCCTGGATTTCCTGACGGGCCGCCCCAGGTGGTGAATGTATGAAACAATGCCTCCATTTCGCTGATCCTCAACACAGGGGCATCACAAGGGTGTGTGTTCAGCTCCCTCCTGTAACCCCTTTTCACCCATGACTGCGTGGTCATGCAAACCTCCAACTCAGTCATCAAGTTTGCAGACKACACAACAKTTGTAGGCCTGATTACCAACAAGAAAGCCTACATGGAGATTATGTGAGGGCCCCGGTGAAGTGGTGACAGGAAAAGAACCTCTCACTCAACGTCAACAAAACAATTGTGGACTTCAGGAAACAGCAGATGGAGCACCCCCCTATCCACATCGACGGGACCGCAGTGGAGAAGGTGAAAAGCTTCAAATTCCTCGGCATACACATCACCGATGATCTGAAATGGTCCACCCACACAGACAGTGTGGTGAAGAAGGCGCAACAGCGCCTCTTCAACCTCAGGAGGCTAAAGAAATTTGGCTTGGCCCCTAAGACCCTCACAAACTTTTACAGATGCACCATTGAGAGCATCCTGTCGGGCTGTATCACCGCCTGGTACGGCAACGACCAGCAACCACAGGGCTCTCCAGAGGGTGCTGCGGTCTGCCCAACGCATCACCGGGAGCAAACTACCTGCCCTCCAGGACACATACAGCACCCGATGTCACAGGAAGGCCAAAAAGATAATTAAGGACATCAACCATCCCAGCCAAGGCCTGTTCACCCTGCTACCATCCAGAAGGTGAGGCCAGTACAGGTGCATCAAAGCTGGGACCAAGAGACTGAAAAACAGCTTCTATCTCAAGGCCATCAGACTGTTAAATAGCCATCACTAGCCAGCTACCACCCAGTTACTCAACCCTGCACCTTAGAGGCTGGTGCCCTGTATACATGGACATGGAATCACTGGTCACTTTAATAATTCAACACTATTCACTTTAATAATGTTTACATACCGCTTTACTCATTTCATATGTATATACTGTATTCCATTCTACTGTATTTTAGTCAATGCCACTCCGACATTGCTCGTCCTAATATTTATATATTTCTTAACTCAATTCTTTTACTTTAGATTTGTGTGTATTGTTGTCAATTGTTAGATACTACTGCACTGTTGGAGCTAGGAACACAAGCATTTCGCTACACCCGCAATAGCATCTGCTAAATATGTGTATGTGACTAATCTGATTTGATTTGAAATGGGATTTGTGACTGTTGAGTTTTGGGGCGGCCAGTGTCATCATGGGCTCAGAGAAACAGAATCTGTATTCTATCTAGGTGACGTATATCTAGGCATGCCTGTGTTCCGCGTTCTGACAGCTCAATTACTGCTTACTAAATGAAGGGCCTTGGCTTTGCCGGCTCTGCTGAGTGCACAGCGTACCCTATAGCAAGCATGCTGAGCAGCCAAATAGAAATGATCTATACAATTAATGGATTAAGGGACACAACGGTGAGCAAACAATTCATTACTCGGCCAATGACATTCTGTCACTTTCTATCCACTACCTTTACAAATAACAGAAGGGGACAGGGTAGGGCTACATTGTCTGGTCTCACTGAGGGATATTGGCATGCTATGTGTCGGGAGAGGCAAAAATAAAGCCTCTAAAATCAGACTTTGGATGTCTTTAAGTTGCTGGGTTTTTCCTATTTTTTTGTTTTGCCAAGCTAATGAATAGTTCAGAAATCCTCTTCTTTGTATTATCATCTCCTTTAATCATGAACTTTTCACAAATTCAGCTCTCCCAGAGAGGGATGGCAGCCAAGCCAGGGAGATAAGCCGCCACTTCAAGACATCAAGATATTTAGCTGTTTGTTGTTGATAAAACTCCCTGCACGTTTCACTGTTGATAAAACTCCCTGTACTTTCACTGTTGATAAAACGCCCTAAACATTTCACTGTTGATAAAACACCCTGTACTTTCACTGTTGATCATGTATGGGCGGGAAGGCAAAAATAAAGCCTCTAAAATCAGACTTTGGATGTCTTTAAGTTGCTGGTTTTTCCTATTTTTTTGTTTTGCCAAGCTAATGAATAGTTCAGAAATCCTTCTTTGTATTATCATCTCCTTTAATCGTGAACTTTTCACAAATTCAGCTCTCCCAGAGAGGGATGGCAGCCAAGCCAGGGAGATAAAGCCGCCACTTCAGACATCAAGATATTTAGCTGTTTGTGTTGATAAAACTCCCTGCACGTTTCACTGTTGAATAAAACTCCCTGTTACTTCACTGTTATAAAACGCCCCTAAACATTTCACTGTTGATAAAACACCTGTACTTTCACTGTTGATAAAACGCCCTAAACATTTCACTGTTGATAAAACACCCTGTACTTTCACTGTTGATAAAACGCCCTAACATTTCACTGTTGATAAACACCCTGTACTTTCACTGTTGATAAAACGCCCTAAACATTTCACTGTTGATAAAACACCCTGTACTTCACTGTTGATAAAACACCCTGTACTTTCACTGTTGAGAAAACACCCTTACTTTCACTGTTGATAAAAACACCCTGTAACTTTCACTGTTGATAAAACACCTAAAACATGTTCACTGTTGATAAAACTCCCTGGCACGTTTCACTGTTGATAAAAACCCTGTATCACGTTGCATAAAAAACCCTAACATTTCACTGTTGAAATAAAACTCCCTGCACGTTCACTGTTGATAAAACACCCGGTACTTTCACTGTTGATAAAACCTCTGACTTTCATGTTGAAAAACACCTGTACTTTCACTGTTGATAAAAACCCCTGTACTTTCACTGTTGATAAACCCGTACTTTCATGTGAAAAACACCCGGTACTTTTCATGTTGATAAAACACCCTAAACATTTCACGTTGATAAAACTCCTGCACTTTCACTGTTGATAAAACACCCTGTACTCCACTTGATTAAAACCCTAATATTTCACTGTTGATAAAACACCCTGTACTTTCACTGTGATAAAACACCCTGAACTTCACTGTTGATAAAAACACCCTGAACATTTTCCACTGTGATAAAACACCCTGCAGTTTCACTGTGATAAAACCCCTGACTTCACTGTGATAAAACACCCTGTACTTTCACTGTGATAAAAACACCCTGTACTTTCATGTTGATAAAACAACCCTGTACTATC
>NC_036870.1:29771371-29775212 GCF_002910315.2 Salvelinus sp. IW2-2015
ATTATAAAACGCCTAAAACTATTCACGTTGATAAAAACCGTACTCCTTGATACGCTAACATTTCACTGTTGATAAAAACCCCATACGTTTCATGTGAGGATAACAACGCACTAACATTCACTGTTGATAAAACCTGACTTTCCTGTTGATAAAACGCCCTAAAATATTTCACTGTTGATACAAACCCTGTACTTTCACTTGTTGATAACAACCCTGGAAACTTTCACTGTTGATAAAACACCCTGTTACTTTCACTGTTGATAAAACTCCCCTTGTACTTTCACTGTTGATTAAAACACCTAAACATTTCACTGTTTAAAACCCCTGCAACGTTTCACTGTTGATAAAACACCCTTACTTTCACTGTTGAATAAAACGCCCTGACATCTTCACTTGTTGATAAAACTCCCTGCACGTTTCACTGTTATAAACACCCTGTAACTTTCACTGTTGAATAACACCGCTACATTTATTGTTGATAACACCCCTGTACTTTCACTGTTGATAAAACACCCTTACTTTCACGTGATAAAACCCTGACTTTACATGTTATAAACACCCTTACTTTCACTTGTTATAACACACCTCCATTGTTCAACGTTGATAAAACTCCTGCACGTTTCACTGTTGATAAAACACCCTTACTTTCACGCTGATGACAAACGCCCTAAAATTTCACTGTTGATAAAAACCCTGTACTTCACTGTTGATAAAACCCCTCGTCACTGTTCACTGTCACTGTTGATAAAACCCCTGACTTTCACTGTTGATAAACACACCTCTACTTTCAGTTGATAAAACACCCTGTACTTTCAACTGTTGATAAACACCCTGTACTTCACTTTGATTAAACACACCTGTACTTCCTGATTATACAACAACCCGTGTACTTTCACATAGAGTAATGAATAGAAAAAACCCGAGGACTTATCAATGTGCATTGAAATAAAACCACCCTACTTTCACTAATTGATAAAACTCCCTTTACTATTCAACTAGCGTTCGAATAAAACACCCCCTAACGTTTCAATTTGAAAATAAAAGACACACCTGAACTGTTGATAAAACACCCTGTACTTTCACTGTTGATAAAACACCCTGTACTTTCATTGTTGATAAAACACCCTGTACTTTCACTGTTGATAAAACTCCCTGTACTTTCACTGTTGATAAAACACCCTAAACGTTTCACTGTTGATAAAACACCCTGAACGTTTCACTGTTGATAAAACACCCTAAATGTTTCACTGTTGATAAAACACCCTGAACGTTTCACTGTTGATAAAACACCCTGAACGTTTCACTGTTGATAAAAACACCCTGCACGTTTCACTGTTGATAAAACACCCTGAACGTTTCACTCATTTCACTTGTTTTCTCTCCTATTTTTGGTGTTTTATGTACACCGACATTCAGGCTGACCTTCTCCTGGGGGAAAAGGAGCCAATTCAGCAGGAGGAATACAGATTAGCTGGTCTGACTGGCGACTTGGAGGAACGGGAGGAACAAACCTACAAAACTATCGCCACTGAGAATGATCAATGACATCATTAACCCTGAGCCAAGGTACTTTGCCTTTTTCCCTTCCTGTTTCAGCCCCTAATGTTTCCGCACACACAAACAGGAGTAATCTCATCTCACACACCTACACACACGGACAGAGAGAAAAAGAGAGAGAGAGAGAGAGACACTCATACACACACACAGGGAAAGTGGCTGCACAATATTGCCTGCCTATTTCAAGGTGTAATTTGCAATTCTGTCCACAGTAAAACTCGTAATACATCATTTACAGCCAGAAGCAGTGCTCTACACAGGATAGTTTTATTTTTTTATTTAACTAGGCAAGTCAGTTAAGAACAAATTCATATTTACAAATGACGGTCTACCCCGGACGACACTGGGCCAATTATGTGCCGCTTTACGGGACTCCCAATCACGGCTGGTTGTGATGCAGCCTGGCATCAAACCAGGGTCTGTAGTGATGCCTCTAGCACTGAGATGCAGTGCTTTATACCACTGCACCACTCGGGAGCCCCAGTTAGGAAGCCCCGTTTTATTGACATATATTTATACATGAATCACATCAAWGATCCACCGTGTACAGATGTTTTAGTAGCTCAGGATTATAATATGATATTATTATTCAATATATATTTTTTAGTTTTAAAGAAATAAAAGCTGGATGTCCTGACACTTTCTAACTTATACTTTAACTTTACAATCATTTGAAGTATTACACTACATTAAAAGTATATTATGTACTGTATTGTTGAATTTGAAGTCTCTCTAATCGACAGTCTGTCTTTGGATGCGTCCCAAATGGTATCCTATTTACTATATACACTACGTGACCAACAGTATGTGGACACCTGCTCGTGTCATTCCAAAATCATGGGTATTAATACAGAGTTGATCCCCCCTTTGCTGCTATAACAGCCTCCACTCTTCTGGGAAGGCTTTCCACTAGATGTTGGAACATTGCTGCAGGGATTTGCTTCCATTCAGCCACAAGAGCATTCGTGAGGTCGTGCACTGATATTGGGGCGATTAGGCCTGGCTCGCAGTAGGCAATTCATGGCGAAGATTTTCAATGGGGTTGAGGTCGGGGCTATGTACAGGCCAGTCAAGTTCTTCCACACCGATCTCGACAAGACATTTCTGTATGGACCTCGCTTTGTGCATGGGGGCATTGTCATGCTGAAACATGAAAGGGCCTTCCCCAAACTGTTGCCACAAAGTTGGAAGCACAGAATCGTCTAGAATGTCATGTTAAGATTTCCCTTCACTGGAACTAAGGGGCCCGAACCATGAAAAACAGCCCCAGACCATTATTTCTCYTCCACCAAATGTACAGTTGGAACAACAGTATGCTTTGGGGCAGGTAGCGGTCTCCTGGCATCCGCCAAACCCAGATTCATCTGTCGGACTGTCAGATGGTGAAGCGTGATTCAACATTCCAGAGAACTTGTTTCCACTGCTCCAGAGTCCAATGGCGGTGAGATTTACACCACTCCAGCCGACACTTGGCATTGCACATTTTGATCTTAGGCTTGTGTGCTATCGGAATTGCTGTTAGTTGATTGAGTGTTGGGTTTGTTGTAAGAGTGTTGAAAGGTTCTCAGTTTATTCAGGAACCTAACTCAGGAAGTTCAAGTGGGGTTTGTACAGCTCGGAAAGGTCTCGCAGGGTCTAAAATCTAGAGAGGGGTGGATTTTTAGGTGATGGAAAGTGTAAGACAGAGGCTTTTTGTAAAGGCATATAAATAAAGGTTGGTGAGAGCCGGAATTCTTACTGTGTGTAGGTGATCAAATACTTATGTCATGCAATAAAATGCAAATTAATTATTTAAAAATCATACAATGTGATTTTCTGGATTTTTGTTTTAGATCCCGTCTCACTACAGTTGAAGTGTACCTATGATAAAATTACAGACCTCTACATGCTTTGTAAGTAGGAAAACCTGCAAAATAGGCAGTGTATCAAATACTTGTTCTCCCCACTGTATATAAGGTTATTTGCTGGGCATAGAGCATATCAAAAATACCTACACGTTTCACTCTAAAACCCACCTGATTGCCTGGACCTTTCACTTAAAACCCACCTGAGTGACTGGACCTTTCACTTTAAAACCCACCTGAGTGACTGGACCTTTCACTTTAAAACCCCTGAGTGACTGGACCTTCACTTTAAAACCCACCTGAGTGACTGACCCTTCACTTTAAAACCCACCTGAGTGACTGGCCTTTCGAGTTCCAAACTGCCTCTGGAAGCAACGTCAGCATAAGAACTGTTATTCGGGAGCTTCATGAAATCGGTTTCATGGCGAGCAGCAGCACAT
>NC_036870.1:29778614-29781829 GCF_002910315.2 Salvelinus sp. IW2-2015
CTTCCTCAGCGGCGCTCCTGACCGCTTTGACCGTTACTCCTGGTCCCATGGTGTTTATACTTGTGTTTGTACAGATGAACGTGGTACCTGTCTCTAGGCATTTAGAAATTGCACCCAAGGATGAACCGAGACTTGTGGAGGTCTACAATTTTTATCTGAGGGTGTTTTGATATTTCTTTTTGATTATTTCCCTGAATGTCAAGCAAAAGAGGCACTGAGTTTGAAGGTAGGCCTTGAAATGCATCCACAGGTAACACCTCCAATTGACTCAATGATGTGTCAATATGCCTTCCAGAAGTTTCAAAAGCCCATGACATAATTTTTGGAGTGTGTTGAAAAACTATTTTAATTGACTCCACCTAAGTGTATGTAAGAACAACATTGCCGGACTATCAACTGTGTAATATACGATGGATGAGGAACAAGTATTTGATACCCTGCATTTTGCAGGTTTTCCTACTTACCAAGCATGTAGAGGTCTGTAATTTTATCATAGGTACACTTCAACTTGAGAGACGGAATCTAAAACAAAAATCCAGAAAATCACATTGTATGATTATTTTTTACACAGTTAATATATAATTTGGATTTGAATTGCATGTACATAGAAGTATTTGATACATCCAGCAAAGGCAGGAACTTAATATTTGTACAGAAACGTTTTTTTGCAATTACAGAGATCATACGTTTTCCTGTAGTTTCTGTTGACTAGGTTGCGCAAACACACTGCACGCAGGGATTTTGGCCCCACTCCTCCCATACATCTTCTCCAGGTCCGCTTCAGGTTTTCGGGGCTGGTCGCTGGGCAATACGGATTTTCAGCTCCCTCCAAAGATTTCGTATTGAGGTTTCAGGTCTGGAGACCTGGCTAGGGCCCTCCAGACCTTGAGAATGGCTTCTTACAGAGCCAACTCCTTAGTTGCCATGGCTGTGTGCTGTCGTTGTCGTTTGGTCATGCTGGAAGATCCCAGCCACGACCCTCTTCAATGCCTTCTGAGGGAAGGCGGTTGTTTTGGCCAAGATTTCGCGATACATGGCCCCATCCATCCTCCATGCCCTCAATACAGGGATGCAGTCGTCCTGTCCCCATTTGACAGAAAAGCATCCCACAAGAATGATGGTTGTTCACACTCCATGAACCTTCACGGTCTTGGGATGGTATGTTCTTTGGGGTTGGATACTCATACTTCTTCTTCCTCAAACACGGCGAGTGAAGTTAGACCACAAAACTCCATATTATTTGTCCATCAGACTGACACAATGACCTTCTCCCATTCCACCGTGCCTGGATTCATTCCAGATGGTCATGGTCAAACTTCAGACAGGGCTGTGACACTAGCACTCGGCTTAAGCCAGTGGGGGACCTTGCGTGCGCTGCTAGTATTTTAAATCCAATGACGGCGTACGTGTAGTCTTATAATGGGTTTTCTTGAGACTGTGGTCCCAGCTCTCTTCAGCGTCATTAGACCAGAGGTCCTGCCGTGTAGGTTCTGGGCTGATCCCTCACCTTCCTCTCCTTGATCATTGATGCCCACGAGGTGAAATCTTGCATGAGAGCCCAGACCGAGGCTGTGATTGGACCGTCATCTTTGAACTTCTTCCATTTTATATCTATCTAATTGTCAGACCAACCAAGTGGTTTCCTTTTCTAGCCTCCCCACAAAAAAGCTAGCTTTGGTGATATCCTTATTGTCCTGTAGCCCTATCCAGCCCTTGCTGCCAGGGGTCTACATTTATCCCTGATCGATGTTTTCACTGGTGACAACAAGCTCTCTTCGGTCTTTTGGCCTATTTGTGGAGAGGATGGGATCTGTTGATTTGAGCTTGTGTTAGTGGACAAAATGGCGTCTCTTTTTTACTGACACGGTAGATCGAGTATCAAGAAAACAGGTGCAGGCTTAATAATACATAGGCAATATCAATGGAGTGAATGAGCACTCAACCCTGACGACAGAGGGCTCTTAAGTAAAAACTAACAGGTCTGTGAAGCGCGGCAAATTCTTACGCGTTCGGTGGTGATCAATCAGTGATGTTTAATTCCTTTGGTGCAGATTGGAGGCAGTTTGGAACTCGGTAATGAGTGTTGGAACTGAGGACAGACGATTTGTACTCGCTATGCACTTCAGCACTCGGCGGTGCTATGTTGAAAGTCACTGAGCTCTACAGTAATGCCATTCAACTGCCAATTTTTGTCTATGGCTGTGTGCATGGCTGTGTGCATGGCTGTGTGCATGGCTGTGTGCATGGCTGTGTGCTACATYTTTTACATCTGTCAGCAACAGGTGTTGCTGAAATAGCCGTATCCACTAATTTCAAGGGGTGTCCAGATACACTTGTATATATAGTGCATTACTTTTGATTCGACCACTAAGGGCCCTGGTCAAAAGTAGTGCACTAAATAGGGAATATATTATCCTTCTAATTAAGTCCAACTAGCAGTGGTTACAGCAGTGTTATACGTTGTGATATCATAAACTGCCTGTGTATATTTAGTCACATCAACACTCGTCCCCACCTCTTCCATTCTTCAAAGACACTGCTAATCAGAGTAAAGTAGTGAAAAAAGTCTGAAGAATGCGTCAGCATATGGGCCTAACCATCTGTCTGTTTTTTTGTCATGTGGCCATATGGCTCTAGTGTTTCACTTGCGTAATGTAAATGTACTGAGACATGGTGGCAGGTAAGTCATTTGTGGAACACAAGGACGTTGCAGAGACAAGAAACAAGATTGACCAAGAGCGCCTGTGATTCACTTGTTTTGGTATACAGTAGTGAGCTGTTACGCTTTGGTTGGACGGGATGTTGATCAAAGTTTACTCTTGCCAAATTGGCCACGCTTCATTGGCCAACRGAGAGGCTGTCAAATCGAATGTTCAAACTGACTGCAACGTTTTAGCATAACCTCTCCATCGAACGCCATTCTGTCACTGATTAATCCTCAGCTCAAATTGAATCAAGGTAGAACACTGTAAAAGTCAGAGAACAGGATTACTCCACAAAGTATCATCATACTGTAGCTGCATCAAGAGAATACTTTGAGAGTTCAGGATAATTCGTTTCCATACATCTTGACCCTTGACCTACTGTACGAAGCTGTACAAAGCTCTAATTGCCTCCCCCTCTGAGGGAACACAACAGCAGAGCTAAGTATGAAACATTTTAGACTGATATATTAGAAAAACAAGATTCATCAAGTCCAACGAAAGAGTGTGAAA
>NC_036870.1:29787548-29790715 GCF_002910315.2 Salvelinus sp. IW2-2015
AGAGAGATTGTCATGCAATAAATGCAAATTAATTATTTAAAATCATACAATGTGATTTTCTGGATTTTTTGTTTTAGATTCCGTCTCTCACAGTTGAAGTGTACTATGATAAAAGTTACAGACCTCTACATGCTTTGTAAGTAGGAAAACCTGCAAATAGGCTCAGTGTTCAAATACTTGTTCTCCCCACTGTAATATTAAGGCTTATTTGCTGGGCATAGGCCCTACTAAAATACTCACGTTTCACTCTAAACCCACCTGATTGCCTGGACGTTTCACTTTAAAACCCACCTGAGTGCCTGGACTTTTCACTTTAAAACCCACCTGAAGTGACTGCACCCTTCACTTTAAACCCACCTGAGTGACTGGACTTTCACTTTAAAACCCACCTGAGTGACTGGACCCTTACTTTAAAACCACACCTGAGTGCTGGACCTTTCACTTTAAAAACCACCTGAGTGACTGGACCTTTTCACTTAAAAAAACCACCTGAGTGACTGGACCTTCACTTTAAACCACCTGAAGTGACTGGAACCTTTCACTTTAAAACCCACCTGAGTGACTGGACCTTTTCACTTTAAAACCCACCTGAGTGACTGGACCTTTCACTTTAAAACCCACCTGAGTGACTGGACCTTTCACTTTTAAAACCCACCTGAGTCCTGGACCTTTCACTTTTAAAACCCACCTGAGTGCTGGACTTTTCACTTTAAAACCCACCTGAGTGGACTGGAACCTTTCACTTTAAACCCACCTGAGTGACTGGACCTTTCATTTTTAAAACCACCCTGAGTGCCTGGGACTTTTCACTTTAAACAACCTGAGTGCTGGACTTTCACTTTAAAACCCACCTGAGTGCCTGGACCTTTTACTTTAAAACCCACCTGAGTGCCTGACTTTTCACTTAAAAACCCACCTGAGTGCCTGGACCTTTCACTTCTAAAACCCACCTGAGTGCTGGACCTTTCACTTCTAAACCCACCTGAGTGTGCTGGCCCTTTTCACTTTAAAACCACCTGAGTGCTGGACTTTCACTCTTAAAACCAACCTCTGAGTGACTGGACCTTTTCACTTTAAAACCCCACCTGAGTGCTGGCCCTTTCCTTTACACCCCTGAGTGACTGGACTTTTCACTTAAACCCACCTGAGTGACTGGAACTTTTTCACTGTAAAACCCACCTGAGTGCCTGGACCTTTCACTTCTAAAACCACTGAGTGACTGGACTTTTAACTCTAAAACCCCCTGAGTGCTGGATTTTCACTTACCCACCTGAGTGACTGGACTTTTCACTCTAACCACCTGAGTGACTGGACTTTTCACTCTAAAACCCACCTGGAGTGACTGGACTTTTCACTCTTAAAACCCACCTGAGTGACTGGACTTTTCACTTTAAAACCCACCTGAGTGCTGATTCACTTTAACACTCTGAGTGACTTGGACTTTCACTCTAAAACCCACCTGAGTGACTGGACTTTTCACTCTAAAACCCCTAGTGACTGGACTTTTCACTCTAAATAAACCCACCTGAGTGCTGGACTTTCACTCAAAACCCACCTGAGTGACTGGACTTTTCACTCTAAAACCCACTGAGTGCTGGACTTTTCACTCTTAAAACCCACCTGAGTGACTGGACTTTTCAACTCTAAAACCCACCTGAGTGACTGGACTTTTTTTCACTCTAAAATCCACCTGAGTGACTGGACTTTTTCACTCTAAAACCCACCTGAGTGACTGGACTTTTCACTTAAACCCACCTGGATCGACTGGACGTTTTTCACTCTAAACCCCACCTGAGTGACTGGACTTTTCACTCTAAAACCCACCTGAGTGATGGGATTTTCACTTTAAAAACCACCTGAGTGACTGGACTTTTTCACTCTAAAACCACCTGAGTGACTGGACTTTTCACTCCTAAACCCACCCCTGAGTGACTGGACCTTGTCACGTTTTAAAAACCTGCCCACCTGAGTGACCTGGACTTTTCACTTTAAACCACCTGGATTCCTCAAACCATTGGACATGGGTCTTATTAGACACACACCAGAGACATGGGTCTTATTAGACAGACTCCAGAGACATGGGTCTTATTAGACAGTCCAGCGACATGGGTCTTATTAGACACACACCAGAGACATGGGTCTTATTAGACAGTCCAGAGACATGGGTCTTATTAGACACACACCAGAGACATGGGTCTTATTAGACACACACCAGAGACATGGGTATCCTATGGGCATTGATCAGGCCAGTCAGTGTACAGGTTTGCATCACAGCCAGACAAGTTACACGAAAAACAATCAAGAGGTCAATGCTTAATTAATGATGGGGGGAGGAGGGAAGGGAGAGAGAAAAGAGAGAGAGAGAGAGAGAGAGAGAGAGAGAGAGAGAGAGAGAGAGGACACTGAGGACACTGAGAGAGGCTAAAGACTGTCTGGTCTCCCAGTATGATCCAGAAAAGACAATAAAGACCTGTTGGATAGCACACAACCTGAGCATGGGGCAATTGGAAGGCAGAAGGAAGGGTATGGAAGATGCTGGAAGTTTACGGATCCACAAATGTGGGTCGTCGCTAACCAGTCCAGAGACCTCACGGTGGTAGTCTGGGATTGGTTGATCAATGTGTGTGTGTCACAAAAAAAGGACCAGGCACACAGGTGGCACAGGTACCCCAAATAACCTGTCTGCCTGTCACACCGACCCTCCCCTGTGGTAACACTGACTGATCAAACCTCAGCGTATCTCTGATACATTGCTACATCATGAACATTAGACTAAATACAGAATTCTCTTTCAAATCAATCTCACAACCAAACCAAGCCCCCAAAATGTCTGTCAGTTGAAAATGACAAAGTACCCTGACATTTCATTTCCATGAGTTCTCCATATCTACATTCTCCATACATTTTGGGACCCAGGAGCCAAGGGTTGCTTCCCCAAAATGGCACCATATTCCTTACACAGTGTACCCCTTTTGACCAGGGCCCTATGAGCTCTAGTCAAAAGTAGTGCACTAAATAAGGAATAGGGTGCCATTTGGTAGGCAGTTGTCAGGGACGCTGACTGACCTTTGCAGACGGGGCGGTGGTCACTCCAGGCAGCGAACACCTCGGCCACCCTCTGACAGGTGATGGTCTTGGAGCCCTGCAGCACATGGTCCTCATCACAG
>NC_036870.1:29790882-29793665 GCF_002910315.2 Salvelinus sp. IW2-2015
CTAGACTGTGTGGGTGGAGCTAGACGGTGTGTGTGGAGGCTAGACTGTGTGGGTGGAGCTAGACTGTGTGGGTGGAGCTCCTCTCAACCTTTTTCTTTTAAAGACTTTCCTTTATGACATGAACGTGTTGTTATGTGTTCAAGCATTGGAGCGACGGCCTCAGTTTCACCACACACACACACACACACACACACACACACACACACACACACACACAAAGCCTAAGTACTATATTTCTGTAATAACACAACATCGTGTGTTATTGAACGAGAAAAACCTCATACCTCAATACATCTGCAAACAATCTAATCTTTTATTTTCCTACACTTAAAAAAAAAATCCTGTTTTGAGAGACCTTCGATTTGTTTGAAGCTCAAACTCATGGCTCGGGTAAGATAATTCAAAATCCTTCAGATGAAATGCTTTCAGAAACTATTCACCTTGTTCAGATTAACTCAAACATGATTCAAAAAATAAAATTGCGACTCACACTGAAAGAGATTGTGTGATGTTATAGAGAAATAAGCCATAATTGAAAGGGTAAAAAGTAAGCGTAGCGCAGCGGYCTAAGGCACTGCATCACAGTGCAAGAGGCGTCACTACAGACCCTGGTTTGATTCCAGGCTGTATCACAACCGGCCATAGGGCGGCGCACAATTGTCATCCGGGGCAGGCCGTCATTGTAAATAAGAATTTGTTCTTTAACTGACTTGCCTAGTTAAATAAAGGTTACATTTTTTTTTAAATGTATAGTTGTATTATTGGCATCTCTTAGCTCTATTMAAATAGAATACAATCTCCAATGTCATCATTACAGTTAGACTCATCAGGGTCTGTTTTCATCAAGAGTCTCAGAGTAGGAGTGCTGATCTAGGATCAGGTTCCTCAGGTCCATTCATTAGAATCTATAAGGCTACACTGATCCTAGATTAGATCAGCACTCCTACTGGGAGATGCTTTATGACTACGGGCCCTGAGCTCAATACTGGCCTTATACATTTTTCACCCATTGAGATGCTGCTGTCAATAATCCACAGTGAAGTGGTGTGTGTGACATTGAACGAACACTTGAAGATGAGAGGCGAGGGAGAGAAGTGATTCACATTCAGTTGGAGCCATATTAGAGGATAGTGTTGTAATCAGGTTGAACCGTATTACTGGGCTGTGTCACGCTCATGGCATTGCCTTCATACTGATACCTGAGTACTTTCCGTCTACCACCCATGTCCAGTGACCTTCAACTGTCAATAACAGGCGATGCAGCTCTCGGGGAATATAGGATGCAGCTTTTATCTTTTGTTGTGAAGGACCAATCATCTTTGCTTTACTTATCTGTCTTGTCTAGGAATATAAATAACTCAGAAATAACATCATATTTGTTTTCTTTTTTGTTGTTCTTTGTAGTTGTGGTGAGCAATATGTTCTCCGACACAACTGCACCATGTATGTACAGGTAACTGCCAAAGTAATGAAAAGACTTGAGTTAATGAGGGATACAAACTATATTAAAAGCAGGTGCTTCTACACAGGTGGGGTTCCTGAGTTAATTAAGCAATTAACATCCCATCATGCTTAGGGTCATGTATAAAAATGTTGGGCAGGCCATTATTTTATCTGCAATGGCTATTTCCCCATCCACAAGGTACGGGTGGTCACTGTATGGTTTGATGAGCATGAACACGATGTAAACCATATGCCATGTCCGTCTCAGTCACCAGATCTCAACCCAATTGAACACTTATGGGAGATTCTGGAGTGGCGTCTGAGACGGCATTTTCCAACACCATAAAAAAAACATAAAATGATTTGAATTTCTTGTGGAAGAATGGTGTTGCATCCCTCTGATAGAGGTCCAGACACTTGTGGAATCTATGCCAAGTTGCATTGAAGCTGTATTGGCGACTCGTGGTGGCCCAACACCCTATCAAGACACTTTATGTTGGTGTTTCCTTTTGGCAGATACCTGTATAAGCCACCTGAGAGGTGCGTAAGGTTCCCAAAATTCCCAGGATTTGCAGAAAACCTGGTTGGTGAAGATGTCCTGCTAATTCCCTTCTGATTCCTGGAATCTTCCAAATGGGATTTCTGGGACACCTGGGAATTTGGGAAAGTTACAGGAATTTTGCAACCGTAAGTGCGCTTGAACCCATGCCTGCTAGAAAACACAGTGTTCCATGACCCACACGCCTGTACAAACACCAGTGTGCCTGGACACACGCCTTCGTAGCAAAGCCAGTGTCGCTGACACACTGCCTGTAACCACAAACATTCGCCACGTGTCCTCGACACAAGCTGGTACAAAACCAGTCGTCCTGACACAAGCTGTAACAAAATCATGTCCTGGACACAGGCCTGTAGGCAAAAGCCCGTGCCCTGACACAGGCCTGTACAAAACCAGCTGCTCCTGATGCACTGGCCTGTACATAAAACCAGGTGACTCTTACACAGGCCTTGTAGCGAAAACCAGTGTCCTGACCCCAGGCATGCCTGTATGAAAACGCAGTGCCCTTGGCGGGACACAGGCCTGTACATAAACTCAGTGTCCGTGACACAGGCCTGTAGAAGAACCAGTGTCTGGACACAAGCCTTGTACAAAATCCGTGTCCTGACACAGCCTGTAAAAACCAGTGTTCCTGACACAGGGGGCCGTGTACAAAACCAGTGACCTTGACACAAAGCCTGTAGCACACACCCAGATGAGCGCCTGACCCCGCAGCTGTACAAAACGCCAGCTCGACTGCCCTCTCCAGTGGGTCCCAGGTGGGCTGGTGCTCATGTTAAGT
>NC_036870.1:29793690-29795079 GCF_002910315.2 Salvelinus sp. IW2-2015
AAAACCAGTGTCCTGACACAGCCTGTACAAAACCAGTGTCCTGACACAGCCTGTACAAAACCAGTGTCCTGACACAGCCTGTACAAAACCAGTGACCTGACACAGCCTGTACAAAACCAGTGACCTGACACAGCCTGTACAAAACCAGTGACCTGCCTCTCCGGGCCCAGTGGGTGGTGCTATGTTAGTAAGGGTCCATTCTTCACCCCAATATGACCTACCTAAAGTCGGAGCCCATCCTCTTGCCGTTCTCTGGCTCCCCCGGGTCGGGACAAGAGTTGGACGCCTGCTTGATGCCCCCCTCATTCACTGGACAGGTGGAGATAAGAGCAGAGCATTATGATATATACAGGAGAGCAGTCAGAGAGGGCCATAGAAAGAGGACAAGGGGCTCTATCTCATGCTGGCCCTGTGCCTTGTTCTTAAACAATAGTCACCACACCAACACTTAGCATGTACATAGTCTTAGGTGAACAGCAAGATGGTGGAGGAGAAGCGACGCTGAGAGGACAGTAGACTTACATGGACCATCTAGATTCTAGAATATGGCACTGGTTTCTCTGGGATATCATGTTAATTATAGCTAAATATTCATGCCCTGCGTTCGTCACATCCCACTGGACACACACTGGTTGAACCAATGTGGAATAGACATTGAATGGACATCTGTGCCTAGTGGGATACTACATTTCGATAATCCAATAAGAATGAAAGGGCATGGTAATTCATATGAATGTAGGGCTGTTTGAAAGGTTAGACGTTTAGATACTGTTGCTCTGCATGGATGAATAAGGTGAACCCTGTCCTCTTGACTGACCAGTGACTCTATGCTACTCTCGCTATGTGCCGAGTACATTGGAGCTGGACGTGCTTGTAGGAAATGAGGTAAGAGCAGCATTGACCTTAGCATCCATGGAGTGTCATGTTTTATTAATGTACTTTCATTTTTGAGCTTTACGACTGTTGTGGTGGTCACGGGCCTTGTGGGTGACACGAGGATGATTCATTTGGATCACTTTCCATCTGAGGCTGAGAGTGGAGTGTCAGTTTTCATTTTCCCTGTGACTGAACCCCTCTCACACCATGGGCCATTAACGTTCTCCACTCACCCTGGTCTGACTAGAGGGAGAGGAAAGGAGGGGAGAGGGAGAGGAGGGAGAGGAGAGGTATTTTGGTATTTTATTAGGATCCCCATTAGCTGTTGTGAAAGCAGCAGCTACTCTTCCTGGGGTCCACACAAAACATGAAACATGACATAATACAGAATATTAAAAGAGGAGAGGAGGAGAGAGGAAGAAGAGTGGGAGGAGAGCAGGAGAGGAGTGGGAGATGAGTGGGAGAGGAGTTCGAGGAGAGAGGGAGGGGAGTGGGAGAGGAGAGGGAGAGGAG
>NC_036870.1:29795784-29804467 GCF_002910315.2 Salvelinus sp. IW2-2015
GGAGAGAAGAGGGAGGAAAAGGGGAGGAGAGAAGAGGGGAGGAGAGGAGAGATGAGAGGAGAAGAGAGAAGAGGGAGAGAAGAGAGAAGAGGGAAGAGGAAAGAAGAGAGAAGAGGGAAGATGGAAGAGAGGGAGAGAAGAGGAGAGGAGAGATGAGAGAAGAGGGAAGAGGAGAGAAGAGAGAAGAGGGAAGAGGGAGAGGAAGAAGCAGGGCTAGTGTCTACACCAAGCTATCCGACCATACATCTCAATGTTTTACAGTTGTTTATGACTTTCAGATAGATTGTGCATTTTAATTAAATTAGCATCGCTGTGATAAAGACTTTGGTCCTGAGGGGTTAGAAGTATTTTGTATTCTTTTTGAAGTTCAGGTTAATATTAAAACCGTAGTCAAACTGAATTACCATTTTGTGTTTCTCACTAAGCAACCTCTTTGTAAGAGACATGTATACTACCAACACAGTGACATCTCTGTCAATAGAAAACCATGTCCATTCACGTCTCCTTCCCAAAATAGCTCTATGGCGTAATGACAAGCACACTCAAGTCTTGCCACACTTAGTTTTCCTAACAGGTCTTCTAGGATGTTCTTCCAGCTGTGCTGTCCTCTCTATCTCTATCTGCACAGATGGTGTCCATTACTATTGATGTGTCTATGTGGCATGACATGAACACTCCGCTGAGTGCTGATCCTCCGATCCGCCAGTCCTAGCTCCATCTCTGGGTCTTGTTTATCTGCTGCCTAATGGGGGATGCCAGTACACAGGGTCAGAAAGCAGATAGCTAGCTTGCATAATTCATAATGATGGTGAATTAGATGGGTGATCAGTGGCTGGGTCTACGACACAATGGTATGTGTTCCAGGTGGCATTCCACTCCCTATATCAGGGGTGTCCAACCTTTTCTAGCATGAAAGCTACTTTTCAAAATGTAAACAACGAGCTACTCATTTTTTTTCAAGCTTTCAAATAGGCACATTCTTCTCTTCCCCAGGTCCTTAGTGTACAATATACAGTGTACCTGGTAAAATAATGGTTAATAAACGAGTCTAGACAACTCTAAAGGGGCCCTATAACTGTTTTCTCTGTTTTATTTTTCCTGGATTTAGATTTTTTGTTTTGTTTTTAACTCTCAAAATTACAATTGTTCACAGATAAAATACGAAATATGATGTTCTGAGTCCATGTCAATGCTTAAATCACCTACTTTTTGGTCTGGAAGAAAACGAACAGATTTTGATTTTTGAGTGTAATTCCCCTTTAATTGCACATCTAGCCCTTTAATTGCGCATCTGGATCTTTAAACACCTCTGGCCCTTTAATTGTGCATCTGGCCCTTTAAACACCTCTGGCCCTTTAATTGCGCATCTGGCCCTTTAAACACCTCTGGCCCTTTAATTGTGCATCTGGCCCTTTAAACACCTCTGGCCCTTTAATTGTGCATCTGGCCCTTTAAACACCTCTGGCCCTTTAATTGCACATCTACCAGTGAGGAATGTGCCAGTCTAGTGATGGTTCTGTACTGGTGCTGCTCATTTTATGGGAAAGTTTGCAAATAACAAATAATAGACACAAATGATTTACTTACTCATTATATACTTCTGCCAGGTAAGCCTACTTTGCAGTTATTTTTTAATTGAGAAGGTTTTGGGGAAATTATTTCTGTCAACCTACATGATGGTTATCACATCAACTGGCTACACATGGAGTAACAGACAAACACGCCCACCACACAGACAGACAGGGACAATATTGCTGGAAATTAATTGGCAGATAGGTTTGGCTTTTTTAAGCCAATAGTGGCTAACCAGGGGTGGGATGATATCAATGTTGCATTGATTAGATAGTAGCTAGGAACTTAAGGTGTCTGATACTTGTGAGATTTGTTTATGACATTATACGGTGGAAAACATAAAGAATTGCATTTACTTTCAGAATTGTTTGGCGAACTACTCATATGTGGGCTGCGAGCTACTGGTAGCTCACGATCGACCTGTTGGAGACACCTGCCCTATATAGTGCACTACTTTTAACTAGAGCCCTCTGGGCACTGAGTCCTATGCACCCTGGTCAATAGTAGTGCACCACATAGGAAATAGGGTGACATTTGGAAGGTACACAATATCCTGATTCCTGATTCCTATATCATTTCTGTTGGGTTTAGTACGAGGAGCACGCCATGTTGCGATGAAGACAGGAACCAATAGGACAGCGGGAGGAACGGAGGGAGCAAACAAGCATTTAATAGAAGAGAGATCCATGGCACTTTAATGTTCAGGGACTGTAATGAAATGGACCCCAAGACCATAAAACAGCCTCAAAACGTCAGCTGGGGAGCAGTTCGAAAATGTGTCTTCAGAAATGCAGTAGGGCTTATCTTGAAAAATAGTGCAAAGGGTCTAATACGACCCATGTTGTTTTAATACATATTGGAAGAGATTTTTCCGATTTTTTTTTTTAACAAATAGTGAGGTAGGGTGGCAGTGGAGAAAGAAAGAGACAGATTACGTCAAATGGCAACAGACTGGATGATAGTGGGGTAAAATAGAGAGAGATTGTAATCAAGAGTGCAGTAAACTGTGTTGATAGTGGGGTTAAAATAGAGAGAGATTGTAATCAGAGGGCAGTAAACTGGGTTGATAGTGGGGTAAAATAGAGAGAGATTGTGATCAGAGTGCAGTAAACAGGCCTTCTGTATAAGTGGGGTAAAATAAGAGAGATTGTATCAGAGAGGGCAGTAACTGGTGATAGTTGGGGTAAAATAGTGAGAGAGATTGTGTCAGCCAGTCAGTAAACTGTGTTGAATAGGTGGGGTAAATAGAGAGAGATTTGTATCAGAGGGCAGTAAACTGGTTGATAAGGGGTGTAAAATAAGAGAGAATTGTGTCAGAGGCGGCAGTAAATCTGTTGTTGATAGTGGGGTAAAATAGGGAGAGAGATTCTGTTCAGAGTCAGTAAGACTGGTTGATAGTGGGGTAAAATAGAGTTGCAGAGCAGTAAACGTATAAGTGGTGAATAGAGTCTGTAGAGTCAGTAACGGGGGTAATGAGATGGTGTCAAAGAGGGAAAACTGAGCTTGATAGTGGGGTAAAATAGAGAGAGATTAGTATCAGAGCGCAGTAAACTGTGTTGATAGGTGGGGTAAAATAGTGAGAGATTGTGTCAGAGGGCAGTTATAACTGTGTTGATAGTGGGGTAAAATAGAGAGAGATTGTGTCCAGAGGGCAGTAAAAACTGTTGTTACAGGTGGGTAAAATAGAGAGAGATTGTATCATAAGAGTGCAGTAAACCGTGTTTGAATAGTGGGGTAAATAGAGAGAGATTGTATCAGAGGGCAGTAAACTGTTGTTGATAGTGGGGTAAATATGGAGAGATTGTGTCAGAGCGGCAGTAAACTGTGGTTAATAGTGGGGTAAATAAAGTGAGAGATTGGTATCAAGAGAGCGCAGTAAACTGTGTTGATAGTGGGGTAAAATAGAGAGAGATTGTGTCAGAGGGCAGTAATCCTGAGTTGATAGTGGGGTAAAATAGAGAGAGAGTTTGTGTCTAGAGGGCAGTAAACTAGATTGATACTGGAGTAAGATAGTGAGAGATTGTATCAGGGCGGTAAACTGGGTTGATAGTGGGGTAAGATAGTGAGAGATTGTATCAGGGCGGTAAACCAGATTCAAACCTAATGTGATGTGCGGCCAATAGACCAGCCAGGCAACACGATATGGTTATTTTTGAAACAGTATATCCCCTTGACATATACAAAACAAAAACAAAAATGGAGGGAAAAAATGATGGTAAAATACAATGAGTCGCACAGAACAAGAATGAAAAAAACAAGTACTTGATAGAATGTGCATCACTGGAAAACAATGTTTCTCCTTATTCAATGAGGGAATGTGGTTCTACAGGCATTCTCAAATAGAATATGCTAAGAATCAAATCAAATCCAATTTTATTGGTTGCACATACACTACCGTTCAAAAGTTTGTGGCCACTTTGAAATGTCCTTGTTTTTCAAAGAAAAGCACAATTTTGTCCATTAAAATAACATCAAATTGATCAGAAATACAGTGTAGTAGACATTGTTAATGTTGTAAATGACTATTGTAGCTGGAAACGGGAGATTGTTTATGGAATATCTACATAGCCGTATAGAGGCCCATTATCAGTGAGTTCAACTGGCAACTTCATTAAATAGCACTCGCAAAACACTAGTCTCAACGTCAACAGTGAAGAGGYGACTCCRGGATRCTGGCCTTCTAGAGTTGCAGAGTTCCTCTGTCCAGTGTCTGTGTTCTTTTCCCCATCTTAATCTTKTCTTTTTATTGGCCAGTCTGAGATATGGCTTTTCTTTGCAACTCTGTCGCCTCTTCACTGTTGATGTTGAGACTGGTGTTTTGCAGGTACTATTTAATGAAGCTGCCAGTTGAGGWCTTGATACTCRAATGTACTTGTCCTCTTGCTCAGTTGTGCACCAGGGCCTCCCACTCCTCTTTCTATTCTGGTTAGRGCCAGTTTGSGCTGTTCTGTGAAGGGAGTAGTACACAGAGTTGTACGAGATCTTCAGTTTCTTGGCAATTTCTCACATGGAATAGCCTTCATTTCTCAGAACAAGAATAGATTGATGAGTTTCAGTTAAAAGAAAGTGTATTTGTTTCAGCCATTTAGGCTGTATTATCGAACCCACACATGCTGATGCTCCAGATACTCAACTAGTCTAAAGAAGGCCAGTTTTATTGCTTCTTTAATCAGAACAACCGTTTTCAGCTGTGCTAACATAATTGCAAAAGGGTTTTCTAATGATCAATTAGCCTTTTAAAATGATAAACTTGGATTAGCTAACACAACGTGCCATTGGAACACAGGAGTGATGGTTGCTGGTAATGGGCCTCTGTACGCCTATGTAGATATTCCAGAATAAATCTGCCTTTTCCAGCTACAATAGTCATTTACAACATTAACAATGTCTGCACTGTATTTCTGATCAATTTGATGTTATTTTAATCAACAAAAAATGTGCTTTTCTTTAAAAAACAAGGACATTTCTATGTGACCCCAAACTTTTGAACGGTAGTGTATATATAAATATTTAGCAGATGATATTGCATGTGTAGCGAAAAGCAGCACTATACTTAGAGATCCAATGTCATGTTATTTATGTTATTTTACATTGAATTCTTCTTCACATGATTACAGAAGACWTGTCATAAAGGGCGACAGCATGTGTTCTTTTTACATTGGTGTGTAGGTGTATTGGATACATATACAGTACACTGCTCTTTCCATGACAGACTGAATCCAGGTGAAAGCTATTATCCCTTGTTAAATCCACTTCAAATCAGTGTAGATGAAGGGGAGGAGACAGGTTAAAGATGGATTTTTAAGCCTTGAGACAATTGAGACATGGATTGTGTATGTGTGCCATTCAGAGGGTGAATGGGCAAGCCAAAATATTTAAGTGCCTTTGAATGGGGTATGATAGTTGTCACGACTTCCACCGAAGTCGGTCCCTCTCCTTGTTCGGGCGGCGTTCGGCGGTCGACGTCACCGGTCTTCTAGCCATCGCCGATCCGCCTTTCATTTTCCATTTGTTTTGTCTTGTTTTTCTACACACCTGGTTTCATTCCCCAATTACATGTTCATGTATTTAACCCTCTGTTTCCCCCATGTTTTTGTGTGTKATTGTTTCTATGTTCATTCGGTACGTTATGGCTGGTTTTCGACGGGTGCTGTTTTCACCTGTGCGTAATTGATTACCGTTTACTGTTGGTCAAGTGTATGTTTACCTTGTGCCTTCATTTTGAGTAAAGTACGTTGCTCACTCATTCTGCTCTCCTGCGCCTGACTTCATGCACCAGCTACACCTACCTTTTGACAATAGTAGGTGCCAGGCACAMCGGTTTGTGTAACGTTGCTGGGTTTTTCACACTCAACAGTTTCCTGTGTATATCAAGAATGGTCCACCACCCAAAGGACTTTCAGCCAACTTGACACAACATGCCCAGTAACCCTGTGGACTGCTTTCGACACATTGAAGATTCCATGCCACAACGAATTGAGGTTGTTCTGAGGGCAAGAGGGGGAGGTGCAACTCAATATTAGGAAGGTGTTCCTAATGTAGGTAATTACATGTGTATACCGTGGGTCTATACATAGTTGATTCCTTTGAACATTGGATATATCTGTCAGGTGCCATCTGGCCTGGTATAGGCTATGAAGTGTGATGCTCAAAGCGTGGACAAGGGTGTAAATGACTAATTGACCAAATAACAACTTTGTGAATGGTTGATGATGTATGTGTTTATTAACCAGGGCATGACACTAAAAAAAGGATGTAATTTATATGCATTTCCACTATAAATGTTTAGAAGTTACATCTTAATTATTACTGTGACTACTGTTCTACCTTTTAAGAGTATGCAACCTCTTAAAGATGACAGCTGCAAACTTTGCACTGGTGCAAAAAAACTTAGTCAATCACACCAAAAAAGGTGCCTCATGTACACTATGTAATCCATTACGGAGTAGGATAGACCAGACATAACTGGGTCTTTCACTGTKTCTCACTTTCACAGTGCTTTAAGAGAGCACCCAGTGCCTAGTTCAGATATTTACTATGGTCAGACTTCTGAGTAAATGTCCCGTATCTAAAATGGTGGAGACCATAAAAACAAATCAGAATGAAGCAAACCTGCTGATGTGTAAACCAATCAAAACAAATAGATTCATGATGATTGGAGAACATTTTAGGAACTACAGACACAAACACAGTTTGTGAGAGGAGGATATGCTGACACTGCTGCCTCCCTCTAGCTCAGTAAAATGCTGGAGCGAAGATCATAATACTTCCTGAAAGTAGTAGTCAGTGTCAGCCAAGGGAAAAAATACCAAAACAACAACAGACAACACATCTGTCTTTTTTTCCCCCAAATCTAAAAAACATCTGTATGTAAAAAATAACAACGGTGAGAAACAGTTCCCCTTTGGGGGATGGAATGTGGAACAGGTGAGGTGGCCGTGTGTGTGTGGTGTGTGTGTGTGTGTGTGGGTGTGTGTGTGTGTGTGTGTGTGGTGTGTGTGTGTTGTGTGTGTGTGGTGTGTGTGTGTGTGTGTGTTGTTGTGGTGTGGTGTGTTGTTGTGTGTGTGTGTGTGTGTGTGTGGTGTGTGTGTGTTGTGTGTGTGTGTGTGTGTTGTGGTGTGTGAGGTGTGTGTGTGCTCATTGGCAGCCTGACTAAGTGTGGTGCTAAGGCTCAAACCCCCTGGGTTCCACACTTCACTGGACTCTGTCGAATAAAGAGGCAAGTCTCTAAACATAGCAGACCAAACTGCTCCGGGGTGTGAAGGGACTCGATGGAGTTCGCCGAAATGACCTCAAATTTCATGTGGTGACGCCCTGTCGTTTTCTAACCACTTTCCAGTGTGATGGATGGGGGAAGCAGGAAGCTGGCAATCCAACATTGAAGCTTATACAGAGAAGGGTTGCACCCCAAATGGTACATTATGTCCTATATAGTGCACTACTTTTGACTGGGACCGTAAGTAGTGCGCTAACATAGGGAATAGGGTGCATTTGGGATGCAGAACAGGGTTAGAACAGTCCTGAAGTGGCCCTCTGTATCCACTGAAGCCAACATGTTTAGGCTGTGATGGAACCGTAATGACAGTTGGTTGACCCATCAGGGAGAAAATCTGTCTCTCCCACTTGTTTGTTATCTTGTGCCATAGCCTCATCCATTCATAGGAGAGACCAGGAACCTATTTTCCTGCCATTTCTTTAATTATCACATGTTTTCTTTTGACCCTGTTGTGATGAAATCGTAGGAAGAATAAGCAATTGATAGACATCATTGATAACATTGATGAAGACATACAATTGATAGAAACATTGATAGACATTGAAAGATAATATGATAGACAATTGAAGATAATATTGATAACACATTGAATAGATAAAAGATTGATAGATACACATTGAAAGATAATATTGATAGACATTGAAAGATAATATTGATAGAACATTGATAGACATAATTTGAATAGATACATTGAAAAGATAATATTGATAGACATTGAAAGATAATATTGATAGACATTGGAAAGATAATATTGATAGACATTGAATAGATAACAATTGATAAGACACATTGAAAGATAATATTGATAGACATTGAAAGATAATATTGATAGACATTGAAAAATAATATTGATAGACATTGAAAGATAATATTGATAGACATTGATAGATAACATGATAGACATTGAACAGATACATATTGATAGACATTGAAAGATAATATTGATAGACATTGAAAGATAATATTGATAGATATGGGGTCCTTACATATCATTTTTCTATTTTACATTACTGATTCAAGGTAAGCGGCAGGGTGAATGCTTTGTTGTTTTAGAATCCCAGATTCAGCCTTTAAGGCATTGTAATCCCCATATTTTATTATGTTTAGATTTTACCTTTATTTAACCAGGCAAGTCAGTTAAGAACAAATTCTTTTTACAATGATGGCCTAGGAACAGTGGGTTAACTGCCTTGTTCAGGCAGGGCAGAACGACAGATTTTTACCTTGTCAGCTCGGGATTCGATCTAAGCAACCTTTCGGGTTACTAGCCCCAACGCGCTTAACCACTAGGCTACCTGCCACCCCACACTCTAAACCACTAGGCTACCTGCCACC
>NC_036870.1:29804680-29813328 GCF_002910315.2 Salvelinus sp. IW2-2015
GTCTTTGGCATATTCAAAATATATTTAAAAAGTCAAATGTGGGCCTCCCGAGTGCGCTGCGGTTTAAGGCACTGCAGCGCAGTGCTTGAGGCGTCAATACAGACCCGGGTTTGATACCAGGCTGTGTCACAACTGGCCGGACCAGAAGTCCCATAGGGCGCGCACAATTGGCCTAGCAATTTTGTATGAAATTGTAAGAAAACCTCCACCAGGATTGCGTAGTCCTCGCTGTCCTCTTGGCATGTTTGTAGTCCTCGCTGTCCTCTTTGGGCATGTTTGTAGTCCTCACTGTCCTCTTTGGGCATGTTTGTAATCCTCGATTCCTCTTCGGGCATGTTTGTAGTTCCCGCTGTCCTCTTTGGGCATGTTTGTAGTCCTCGCTTCCTCTTCGGGCATGTTTGTAGTCCTCACGTCCTCTTTGGGCGTTTGTAGTCCTCGCTGCCTCTTGGACATGTTTGTAGTCCTCGCTGTCCTCTTTGGGCATGTTTTGTCTCCTCACTGTTCTCTCGGGCATGTTTGTATCCTCTGTCCCTCTTCGGCATGTTTGTAGTCCTCACTGTCCTCTTCGGGCATGTTTGTAGTCCTCACTGTTCTCTTTCGGGCATGTGTGCATGTCAGCGCTGCAATGTTAGTTTGTATGTTTGTGTGCGTTTTGTGAGCTGTGCCATTTGCATGTTATTAAATCCGCATTAGTGTCCAGAACGTCAAGAGAGCATGTGTACATCCATTGAAATGTATTCACAGAGACTGCTGTATTATGCATTTATACAAATATGACGAAACTGAGAAAGCCCCCAAAGAATTAAACACAGTTCTCCGATGCTACTTATCTTCATTTACATCAATATTATCCACAAGAGTAAGTATACAGGCAAAAATAAAGACTGTGGTGTATTACATACTGTACCACCTATGGACTGAATAAGTGTTTCTTACATGTATACCCAGTTAGCATCATCACAATGGCCCATCTGTGGCACGCCACCAAGTTGCAGGACTTCCTGTAAATACTGCAGTATATAGGGCTTCCTAGAAGTACTCTGGAATAACTAGAACATGGAGTGAATTGCAGAAGGACTCCCACTCACTCCAAATCAGTCATCAACAAACCAGGCAGTTTGATCAGAACTGGAACCGTGTAGGGAGCCTTCCTGCACGGTTTGTTCATGTTTACACAGTTTCTGAAGTCTGTCTGATAAATTATAAAATGATTGCACAGTGAAACGTGTGACAGGACAGAGACTGGATGGGAATGTGGAACAGGTGAGGTGGCTGCGTGTGTGTGGGTGTGTGTGTGTGTGTGTGTGTGTGTGTGTGTGTGTGTGTGTGTGGTGTGTGTGGTGTTGTGTGTGTGTGTGTGTGTGGTGTGTGTGTGTGTGTGTGTGTGTGTGTGTGTGTGTGTGTGTGTGTGTGCGTGTGTGTGTGTGTGTGTGTGTGTTGTGTGTGTGTGTGTGTGTGTGTGTGCTCATTGGCAGCCCTGACTAAGTGTGGTGCTAAGGCTCAAACCCCCTTGGGTTTCACACTTCACTGGACTCTGTCGAAATAAGAGGGCAACGTCTCTAAACATAGCAGACAAACTGCTCGGGGGTGAAGGGACTCGATGGAGTTCGCCGAAATGACCTCAAATTTCATGTGGTGACGCCTGCTCGTTTTTCTAACCACTTTCCAGTGTGATGGATGGTGGAAGCAGAAGCTGGATCCCCAACATTGAAGCTTATACAGAGAAGGGTTGCACCCCAAATGGTAACATTATGTCCTATATAGTGCACTACTTTTGACCTGGGACCGTAAGTAGTGCGCTACATAGGGAATAGTGGTGCATTTGGGATGCAGAACAGGGTTAGAACAGTCCTGAATGGCCCTCTGTATCCACTGAAGCCAACATGTTTAGGCTGTGATGGAACCGTAATGACAGTTGGTTGACCCATCAAGGAGAAAATCTGTCTCTCCCTCTGTTTATCTTTGTGCCATATGCCTCATCCATCATAGGAGAGACCAGGAACTATTTTCCTGCCATTTCTTAATTATCACTGTTTTCTTTTGACCCTGTTGTGATGAAATCGTAGGAGAAAAATAGCATTGATAGACATTAAAGATAACATTGATGACATTGATAGATAACATTGATAGACATGAAAGATAATATGATAGACATGAAAGATAATATTGATAGACATTGATAGATAACATTGATAGACATTGAAAAGATAATATTGATAGACATTGAAAGATAATATTGATAGACATTGATAGATAATATTGATAGACATTGAAAGTAATATTGATAATGACATGAAAGATAATATGATAGACATTGAAAGATATATGATAACATTGATAGATAACATTGATAGACATGAAAGAATATGATAACATTGAAGATAATATGATAGACATTGAAAGATAATATTGATAGACATTGAAAGATAATATTGATAGACATTGAAGATAACATTTGATAGACATTGAAAGATAATATTGATAGACATTGAAATATTGATAACATGAGATATATGATAGAATCTGGGTGTCCTTACATATCATTTTTCTTATTTTACATTACTGATTTTCCAAGGTAAGCGGCAGGGTGAATGCTTTGTTGTTTTAGAATCCCAGATTCAGCCTTTAAGGCATTGTAATCCCCATATATTTTATTATGTTTAGATTTTACCTTTATTTAACCAGGCAAGTCAGTTAAGAACAAATTCTTATTTACAATGATGGCCTAGGAACAGTGGGTTAACTGCCTTGTTCAGGGGCAGAACGACAGATTTTTACCTTGTCAGCTCGGGATTCGATCTAGCAACCTTTCGGGTTACTAGCCCATGCCGTTAACACTAGGCTACCTGCCAACCCCTACACTCTAACCACTAGGCTACTTGCCACCCCTACACTCTAACCCTTAGGCTACTCCACCCCTACCACTCTAACCACTTAGGCTACCTGCACCCCTCCTCTAACCACTAGGCTACCTGCCTCCTCTAACCACTAGGCTAACTCTGCCTCTAACCACTAGGCTACCTGCCTCTCTAACACTAGGCTACCTGCCTCCTCTAACCACTAGGCTACCTGCTCCTCTAATTAGCACTTAGGCTACCTGCCTCCTCTAACCACGTAGGCTACCTGCCTCTAACCACTAGGCTACCTGCCTCCTCTAACCACTAGGCTACCTGCCTCCTCTAACCACTAGGCTACCTGCCTCCTATACCACTAGGCTACCTGGCCTCTAACCACTAGGCTACCTGCCTCCCTCTAACCCACTAGGCTACCTGCCTCCTCTAACCACTAGGCTACCTGCACCTCTAACCACTAGGCTACCTGCCACCTCTAACCACTAGGCTACCTGCCTGCTCAACCACTAGGTACTGCCTCCTCTAACCACTAGGCTACCTGCCTCTTCTAACCACGTAGGCTACCTGCCTCCTCTAACCACTAGGCTACCTGCCTCCTCTAACCACTAGGCTACCTGCCCCTCAACCACTAAGGCTACCTTCCCTCCTCTAACCACTAGGCTACCTGCCTCCTCTAACACACTAGGCTACCTGCCTCCTCTACACTAAGGCTTCTGCCTCCTCTAACCACTAGGCTACCTGCCTCTAACCACTAGGCACCTGCCTCCTCTAACCACTAGGGCTACCTGCCTCCTCTAACCACTAGGCTACCATGCCACCTCTAACCACTAGGCTACCTCTCTCTAACACGAGGGCTACCTGCCTCCTCTAACCACAGGCTACCTGCCCTCTAAACCACCTAGGCTACCTGCCCTCCTCTAACCACTGAGGCTACCTGCCTCCTCTAACCACTAGGCTACCTGCCTCCTCTAACCACTAGGCTACCTGCCTCCTCTAACCCTAGGCTACCTGCCTCTCTAACCACTAGGCTACCTGCCTCCTCTAACCACTAGGCTACCTGCCTCTAACCTCAACTAGGCTACCTGCCTCCTCTAACCACTTAGGCTACCTGCCTCCTCTAACCACTTAGGCTACCTGCCTCCTCTAAACCATAGGCTACCTGCCTCCTCTAACCACGAGGCTACCTGCCTCCTCTAACCACTAGCTACCTGCCTCCTCTAACCACGAGGCTAACCTGCCTCCTCTAACCACTAGGCTACCTGCCTCCTCTAAACCACCGAGGCTACCTGCCTCCTCTAACCACTAGGCTATCACTTACCTCCTCTTAACCACTAGGCTACCTGCCCCTCTAACCACTAGGCTACCTGCCTCCTCTAACCACTAGGCTACCTGCCTCCTTCTAACCCAGCTTAGCTACCTGCCCTCCTCTAACCACTAGGCTACTGCCTCCTCTAACTCCACTATTGGCTACCTGCCTCCTCTACCACCTAGGCTACCTGTGCCTCCTCTAACCACTTAGGCGCTACCAGCCTCTAACCACTAGGCTACCTGCCTCCTCTAACCACTAGGCTACTGTCCTCTAACCAACTAGCTACCTGCCTCCTCTAACCACTAGGCTACCTGCCTCCTCTAACCACGAGGCTACCGCCTCCTCTAACCACTAGGCTACCTGCCTCCTCTAACCACGAGGCTACCTCCTCCTCTAACCACTAGGCTACCTGCCTCCTCTAACCACGAGGCTCCCTGCCTCCTCTAACCACTAGGTGCTACCTGCCCTCCCTCAACCACTAGTGCTACCGCCTTCTCTAACCACGAGCTACCTGCCTCTAACCACTAGGCTACCTGCCTCCTTAACCACGAGGCTACCTGCCCTCAACCACTAGGCTACCCTGCACTTCCTCTAACCACGCAGGCTACCTGCCTCTAACCACTAGGTAACCTGCCTCCTCTAACCACGAAGGCTACCTGCCTCTAACCACTAGGCTACCTGCCTCCTGTAACACTAGGCTACCTGCCTCATCTCTAACCACGTAGGCTCTACCGCCCTCCTCTAACCACGAGGCTACCTGCCTCTACACCACTAGGCTACCTAGCCCCCTAATCACAGGCTACTGCCTCTAACCACTGGGCTCTCCTCGCCCTCCTCTAACACGAGGCAACCTGCCGCCCCTAACACTCTCAACCAACGGTCTTAGTGCCTAATAGGCACCTGACCCCCCTACACTCTAACCACTAAGGCTACCTCCTCACTCTAACCAAGGCTACCTGCCTATAACCACGTACGCAGCTCTTGCACTCTAACCACGAGGCTACCTGCCTCTAACCACGAGGCTATCTGCCGTCCCATCCAGTCTCTGTCCTGTCACACGTTTCACTGTGCAATCATTTTATAATTATCAGACAGACTTCAGAAACTGTGTAAAACATGAACAAACCGTGCAGGAAGGCTCCCTACGATTCCAGTTCTGATCAAACTGCCTGGTTTGTTGATGACTTGATTTGGAGTGAGTGGGAGTCCTTCTGCAATTCACTCCATGTTCTAGTTATTCCAGAGTACTTCTAGGAAGCCCTATATACTGCAGTATTTACAGGAAGTCCTGCAACTTGGTGGCGTGCCACAGATGGGCCATTGTGATGATGCTAACTGGGTATACATGTAAGAACACTTATTCAGTCCATAGGTTGGTACAGTATGTTAATACACCACAGTCTTTATTTTGCCTGTATACTTACTCTGTGGATAATATTGATGTAAATGAAAGATAAGTAGCATCGGAGAACTGTGTTTAATTCTTTGGGGCTTTCTCAGTTTCGTCATATTTGTATAAATGCATAAATACAGCAGTCTCTGTGAATACATTTCAATGGTTGTACATGCTCTCTTGACGTTCTGGGACACTAATGCGGATTTAATAACATGCAATATGGCACAGCTCACAAAACGCACACAAACATACAAACTAACATGCAGCGCTGACATGCACACATGCCCGAAGAGAACAGTGAGGACTACAAACATGCCCGAAGAGGACAGTGAGGACTACAAACATGCCCGAAGAGGACAGAGGACTACAAACATGCCCGAAGAGAACAGTGAGGACTACAAACATGCCCAAAGAGGACAGCGAGGACTACAAACATGTCCAAAGAGGACAGCGAGGACTACAAACATGCCCAAAGAGGACAGCGCGGGACTACAAACATGCCCAAAGAGGACAGTGAGGACTACAAACATGCCCAAAGAGGACAGCGAGGACTACAAACATGCCCAAAGAGGACAGCGAGGACTACGCAAATCCTGGTGGAGGTTTTCTTACAATTTCATACAAAATTGCTAGGCCAATTGTGCGCCGCCCTATGGGACTTCTGGTCACGGCCAGTTGTGACACAGCCTGGTATCAAACCCGGGTCTGTATTGACGCCTCAAGCACTGCGCTGCAGTGCCTTAAACCGCAGCGCCACTCGGGAGGCCCCACATTTGACTTTTTAAATATATTTTGAATATGCAAAGAGCCATCTTCCTGACATAAGACAACTTGATCTGAATCATAACTACGTTACACAGATGATTAGAAGTCAACAATGTCGTCTTTCGCCACTCTGCACAGTATTAGTTCATCAAGTCGACAAAAACAAATCTGTCCATTTTGTGAAGAGCCTTTGTTCAGTGTAGATGGACAATCAGTAACATAGAACACGTGGACAACGTTMATCGTATGGACGACAATGTAAAGCACACAGACTCAGCTAATTGTGTTCAGATAAATAAAAGGCTTCATAAGGAGAAATATAAACATTCGTTAATGCATTCATTAATTGTAAAATGTATATATTTTAGCTAACGTTGAAATGCTCTTGAGTATGCCGAGTTCGTCACGACAGTTAACCATTCCCCATGTCTTGTCAGTCAAATCAGGAGTGTCATTGACTAGATATGTGTCGTTATCTAAGTCTTAAAAAACCTGCACACGTCAATGATATGCACTTTATTCCAGAGGATTCCACCAATTTCAGATGCTTCCCAGGTCAGGGTTTAGTTTYTTTCCTTCCCATCGTCTGTGGAGTTTGCACCCCAATTCGATAATAAGGGAAATTGCATCGGCTACCCACTTTATATTACATAGGCTACACCTTGGAACAGGCTTTAAGTGATATCGACTCACACACGTGCACAATAGCGCCCGAGTTCACAGTCTATTATTCACCAGAACGCTATGAACAGTCATTTATCATTAGTCTTTCTATCCACACAAACAGCTAATATAATGTGACTCCAGCATTTCTGCTGTTCTCTGTCGCCTCTGACACACACACGACTTGATAGCATCACAGCTGAGCTCTGGGTTTGTTGTGATGTCAGTAACGTTAACGTAGTGATATACCGTGCTAAAATACAGCTTGCATTATACTGGGACACAGATGGTGCAACCTAGGATGCTGCTGAGAATGGTACCCAGTGTTTTATACAGTCCTCATAACACAGAGAATGTCCTCGCAACACAGAGAATGTCCTCACAACACAGAGAATGTCATCATAACTCAGTTGACACACAAACAATAATGGATATTCACAAAGAGTTATACAAAATCAAAGCTTGCAGTGATTGGTTGTGCACATCTCTCTTAATTCAGCCTAAGGGTCCGCAAATAAAAATTAGGAACAGTTGCTTCACCTGGCTAGTCCGGCATAGTGCCCTGCTAAACCAATTAGAATGTGTGTTATTGCTTGTAGAATATCTTCTTGACAGCATGAAGCCAATCATTTGGATTTTGGATTGAGGTGTAACTCCAGGATTGCACACCAACTCAGTGGTCTTGTGGTTCATGCCTACCCTGAGATTAGGAGGCTGTGGGTTTGATCCCCGGTCGAGTCATCCCAAAGACTCAAACATTTTTACCAATTTCCTCTCTTCTTGGCACTCAGCATTAACGAGATGGATTAGGGGTAAGGCCCTGCGATAGACTAGCATCCTGTCCAGGGGGTGTACTTGTACATCAAGCTGCCTCACGCTACAGAAACAAAAGATAGACAAGCATCCTGTCCAGGGGGTGTACCTGTACATCAACCTGCCTCATGTAACTGGCTCGAACAAGGCTATCTTTACCCTCCAGGGTTGCACAGTGCACATTTGCCATAATATACATTTTCATTCAGCACAAGGCCATTGGTTATTGATTCAAGGCATGATGGGTGGGTTGGGGGACTTATCATGCATTCAACATCAGCAGGTTACAATGTCCAAACAAAGCAATTACAAAATGACTGAAAACATGAAACACATCAACAAACAAACACTTACAAGCACGCACAGGAAAACAGAAATCACAGATTTACCATAACAGAGTAACAAAGGTAGACTCACAGATAGAAAACTTGTTGCTGTTGTCTTTGCCTGGGAATAATTTTACTCCTCTAGATTTAAAGTCTACGGACCTTTTCACTAGTTAAAGGGAAAACAAAAACATGAAATCAGGTGAAACAGGTGAAACAGGTTCCAAATAAACCGATCAGCATTGAAAACCAAGAAACCCATCCTCCAAGCTTATGGAGAAGAGCACAAATCATAGCAGCAGCAGGTAACAATAGTCAAAGTATCTTAGCAACAGAAAAAAAGAAAGAATGTGAAGAGATCAAATAGGCAAGAGCAAAAAGAAGAGGAGAAGAAGGATATTATTATTATATAAGTAGCGTACAGGGCTTCTGTTCATTTGTCAACCTTGAAATGATTGGGGGGTTTTGCAGGACAGCAGACCAGAATGTAGAACAGCCGATATGGATCAGCCTTTAGCCACAAT
>NC_036870.1:29814455-29829944 GCF_002910315.2 Salvelinus sp. IW2-2015
CTCTCTCTCTCTCTCTCTCTCTCTCTCTCTCTCTCTCTCTCTCTCTCTCTTCAAATGTGTGTATTTGAGGGCAACCCTCACAGCCTTACAAAGAGCACATTTAACACAGAAGGGTTCACTCACACATTGACATTGGATTCACTGATTCAGCCTTTCCTTAAAAACATATGACAATATGCAAAAAGGGCTTCGTCATTGTTAACACGTTGCTCAAAATATGAAGGTTGGGTTGAAACTCATAAGGCTATGTTAGGGTTAGACCTTCAGTTCAGGATTAACTGAATGACAGAGAATGAGAGTTGCACAGTTTTTTGACAACCCCCAGTTGTCCTTCAGGATATTGACATACAGTGGAGGTGGATAAGGTAGAACATGTTTGCCCACTCTTACACTTAGAAAAATTCCTGTAAACCATAGTATCAAAATCAACATCTCCAACTTTCAGACATCAAAGGTTGTGTAGTTAGGATGATGAGCAGACTAACTCATTATGAAAGAGCGTAGTTAGGATAATGAGCAGACCAACTCATTATGAAAGAGCGTTAGTTAGGATGAACTGGGCAAGCAGACCAACTCATTATGAAAGAGCGGTAGTTAGATGGATGAGCAGACCAACTCATTATAAAGAGCGTAGTTAGGATATGAGCAGACCAACTCATTATGAAAGAGCGTAGTTAGGGATGATGAGCAGACCAACTCATTATGAAAGACGTGCTAGTTAGAGCATGAGAGCAGACCAACTCATTTATGAAGAGCGTAGTAGGATTGATGAGCAGACCAACTCATTATGAAAAGAGCGTTAGTTAGGATCAATGAGCAGACCAACTCATTATGAAAGAGCGTGATTGAGGATGATGAGCAGACCAACTCATTATGAGAAGACGTAGTTAGGATGAAGCAGACCAACTCATTATGAAAGAGCGTAGTTAGGAAGATGAGCAGGACCAACTCATTATGAAAGAGAGCTAGTTTAGGATGATGAAGCAACGAACCAACGTCATTATGAAATAAGCCATTTTGTTAGGATGAAGAGCAGACCAACTCATTATTGAAAGAAGGTAGTTAGGATATGAGCAGACCAACTCATTATGAAAAGCGTAGTATAGTATGATGAGCCGAGACCAACTCATTATGAAAGAGCGTAGTTAGGGTTGATGAGCAGACCACTCATATGAAGAGCTGTTAGGATGATGAGCAGACCAACTCATTATGAAGAGCGTTAGTTTAGGATGATGGAGCAGACCAACTCATTATGAAAGAGCGTAGTTAGGATGATGAGCAGACCCAACTCCTTATGAAAGAGCGTAGTTGGATGATGAGCAGACCCAACTCATTATGAAAAGCGTAGTTAGGATGATGAGCAGACCCAACTCTTATGAAAGAGCGTAGTTAGGGATGATGAGCAGACCAACTACTCATTATGAAAGAGCGTTAGTTAGGATGATGGCAGACCAACTCATTGTGACAAGAGCGTAGTCAGGGCATGAGAGCAGAACCAACTCTTTTATGAAAGAGCGTAGTCAGGATGATGAGCAGACCAACTCATTATGAAAGAGCGTAGTTAGGATGATGGACAGAACCAAACTCATTATGAAAAGAGCGTAGTATAGGACTGATGGGCAGACCAACTCATTTGAAAGAGCTAGTCAGGATGATGAGCAGAACCAACTCATTATGAAAGAGCGTAGTCAGGATGATGGCAGACCCAACTCATTATGAAAGAGCGTAGTTTAGGATGATCAGCAGACCAAACTCATTAGAAAGTGCCGAGTTAGGATGAATGAGCAGACTAACTCATTAACTCAAATATTTCTGTTGATTGTCTGTTTTGAAACGTTTAAAGTAAAAAATGATTAAGGCATGCCGTACTGTTTTTGGAATGTTGTACATTTAGAAATTACCAGTCAGACAAAATCTTGCTCTGTGAGTAAACCTCGTAAAATCCTATTTATGATACTAAGACACCAGTTCTGTACAGTATGCTGCAAAGCTTCTGCAGACCTGTGGTTTCCAGTTACTACTTGCTTCCAATGCTACATTTCCACTTGAAACTCTTCAAAAGTTCAAAGTCCTCAAAAATACTAATGTCAGGAACAGTGTGTTCAGCCGAGATCAACAGTAGATTCACTCAAGCGTGATAATGAATTAAATTTTCATAAGAGTGGACATTACCTCTTCCGTAAATCATTAAGAGTGGACCCAGACCCTTCCTATATTCATAAGAGTTGGACATTACTCTTCCGTACTCATTAAGAGTGGAACAAAGTACTCTTCCATATTCATTAAGAAAGTGAGATTCACCTCTGTCCCCGTATTCATTAAGGAGCGGACATACCTCTCCTATTCATTAAGAGTGGACACACCTCTTCCATATTCATTTAAGAGGGGACATACCTTCTCCATATTCCTATTAAGAGCGGACATTACCTCTTCCACATCCATTAAGAGTGACATTACCTCTTCCATATTCATTAAGAGTGACAGTACCTCTTCCACATACATTACGAGTGGACATTACCTCTTCCATATTCATTAAGAGTTAATGGTACCTCTTCCATATTCATTAAGAGTGGACAGTACCTCCTTCCATATTCATTAAGAGTGGATGGTACCTCTTCATACTCTTAAAATGAGATGTACCTCTTCCATATCATTAAAAGTGGATGGTACCCTTCCATATTCATAAGAGTGGATGGTACCTCTTCCACATTTATTAAGAGTGACATTACCTCTCCACATTAATTAAGAGTGGACAGTACCTCTTCCAAACTCATTGAGTGAACAGTACCTCTTCCGTATTCATTAAGAGTGGATGTACCTCTTCCATATTCATTAAGAGTGGGGGTACCTCTTCCATATCATGCGAGTGGCATTACCTCTTCCATATTCATTAGAGTGGATGTACATCTTCCATATTCATTAAGAGTGGATGTACCTCTTCCATACTCATTGAGGTAACAGACCTCTTCGGTATTTCATTAAGAGTGGATGGTAACTCTTCCATATTCATTAAGAGTGGGGTACCTCTTCCATATTCATTGCGATGACATTACCTCTTCCATATTCATTAAGCAGTGATGGTACATCTTCCATATTCATTAAGAGTGGATGGTACCTCTTCCATATTCATTAAGAGTGGATGGTACATCTCCATATTCATTAGAGTGACATTAACCTCTTCACATATTCATTAAGAGTGGATTGGTACATCTTCCATATCATTAAGAGTGGATGGTACCTCCTCCATATTCATTAAAGTGGATGGTACCTCTTCCATATTCATTAAGATGGATGGTACCTCTTCCATATTCATTAAGAGTGGATGTACCTTCCACATTAATTAAGAGTGGACATTACCTCTTCCATATCCATTACGAGTGGACATTACCTCTTCCATATTCATTAAGAGGTGGATGGTACCTCTTCCATATTCATTAAGAGTGGACATTACCTCTTCCGTATTCATTAAGAGTGGACAGTACCTCTTCCGTATTCATAAGCTGGGTGGTACCTCTTCCATATTCATTAAGAGTGGACAGATACCTCTTCCACATCACTTACGATGGACTTACCTCTTCCATATTCATTAAGAGTGGATGGTACCTCTTCCATATTCATTAAGAGTGGATGGTACCTCTTCCATATTATTAAGAGTGGATGGTACCTCTTCCATATTCATTAAAAGTGGATGTACCTCTTCCATATTCATTAAGAGTGGATGGTACCTCTTCCATATTCATTAAGAGTGGATGGTACCTCTTCCACATTAATTAAGAGTGGACATTACCTCGTCCACATAATTAAGAGTGGACAGTACCTCTTCCATACTCATTGAGTGAACAGTACCTCTTCCGTATTCATTAAGAGTGGATGGTACCTCTTCCATATTCATTAAGAGTGGGTGGTACCTCTCCATATTCATTGCGAGTGGACATACCTCTTCCATATTCATTAAGAGTGGATGGTACATCTTCCATATTCATTAAGATGGATGACCTCTTCCATACTCATGAGTGAACAGTACTCTTCGGTATTCATTAAGAGTGGATGGTAACTCTTCCATATTCATTAAGAGTGGTGGTACCTCTTCCATATTCATGCGAGTGGACATTACCTCTTCCATATTCATTAAGAGTGGATGTTACATCTTCCCATATTCATTAAGAGTGGATGGTACCTCTTCCATATTCATTAAGAGTGATGGTACATCTTCCATATTCATTAAAGAGTGGACATACCTCTTCCATATTCATTAAGAGTGGATGGTACTCTTCCATATTCATTAAGAGTGGATGGTACCTCTTCATATTCATTAAAGTGGATGGTACCTCTCCAGTATCATTAAGAGGTGATGGCTACCCTTCCATATTCATTAAGAGTGGATGGTACCTCTTCCACATTAATTAAGAGTGGACATTACCTCTTCCATATCCATTACGAGTGGACATGACTCTTCCATATCATTAAGAGTGGATGGTACCTCTTCCATATTCATTAAGAGTGACATTACCTCTTCCGTATTTTAAGAGTGGACAGTACCTCTTCCAGTATCATTAAGAGTGGGTGGTACCTCTTCCATATTCATTAAGAGTGGACAGTACCTCTTCCACATCCATTACGAGTGGACATTACCTCTCCATATTCATTAAGAGTGGATGGTACCTCTTCCATATTCATTAAGAGTGGATGGTACCTCTTCCATATTCATTAAGAGTGGATGGTACCTCTTCCACATTAATTAAGTGGACATACCTCTTCCATATTCATTAAGAGTGGATGTACCTCTTCCATATTCATTAAAGAGTGGATTGGTACCTCTTCCATATTCATTAAGAGTGGATGGTACTCTTCCATATTCAGAAGAGGTGGACAGTACCTCTTCCATATTCAGGAAGAGTGGATGGTACCTCTTCCATAATCATTAGAGTGGTGGTACCTCTTCCAAATTCATTAAGAGTAGACAGTACATCTTCCACATTCATTAGAGTGGATGGTACCTCTTCCGTATTCATTAGGAGTGGATGGTACCTCTTTCGTATTCATTAAGAGTGGATGGTACCTCTTCCGTATTCATTAAGAGTGGACGTACCGCTACATATTTATTAAGAGTGATGGTACATCTTCCGTATTCATTAAGAGGGATGGTACCTCTTCCATATTCATTAAGAGTGGACGGTACCTCTTCCGTATTCATTAAGAGTGGATGGTACCTCTTCCATATTCATTAAGAGTGATGGTACCTCTTCCATATTCATTAAGAGGATGGTACCTCTTCCATATTCATTGAGTGGACAGTACCTCTTCCAATTCATTGAGTGGACAGTACCTCTTCCATATTCATTGAGTGACATACCTATTCCGATGCTATTGAGTGCAGTACCTATTCCATGCTCATTGAGTGGACAGTACCTCTTCCATTATCATTGAGTGGACAGTACCTATTCCACATTCATTAAGAGTGGATGGCACCTCTTCCAATTCATTAAGAGTGGATGGTACCTCTTCCATATTCATTAAGAGTTAATGGTACCTCTTCCATATTCATTAAGATTGGATGGTACCTCTTCCATATTCATTAAGATTGGATGGTACCTCTTCCATATTCATTAAGAGTGGACAGTACCTATTCCACATTCATTAAGAGTGGATGGCACCTCTTCCATATTCATTAAGAGTGGATGGTACCTCTTCCATATTCATTAAGAGTTAAGTGTACCTCTTCCGTATTCATTAAGATGTGATGGTACCTCTTCCACATTCATTTTAGATTGGATGGTACCTCTTCCACATTCATAAGAGTGGATGGTACCTCTTCCATATTCATTTAAGAGGTGATGGTACCTCTTCCACATCCATTAAGAGTGTGATGGTACCTCTTCCATATTCATTAAGAGGATACCTTTCCTATTCATAAGTGGATGGTACATCTTCCATATTCATTAAGAGTGGGTGGTACCTCTTCCGTATTTCATTAAGAGGGGTGGTACCTCTTCCAAATTCATTAAGAGTAGACAGTACATCTTCCACATTCATTAGGAGTGGATGGTACCTCTTCCGTATTCATTAAGAGTGGATGGTACCTCTTCCGTATTCATTAAAAGTGGATGGTACCTCTTCCATATTCATTAAGAGTGGACAGTACCTCTTCCATATTCATTGAGTGGACAGTACCTATTCCATACTCATTGAGTGGACAGTACCTCTTCCACATTCATTGAGTGGACAGTACCTATTCCATGCTCATTGAGTGGACAGTACCTATTCCATGCGTATTGAGTGGACATACCTCTCCTTCTGAGTGACAGTACTATCCACATTCATTAAGAGTGGATGGCACCTCTTCCATATCATAAGATGGATGTACCTCTCCATATTCATTAAGAGTTAATGGTACCTCTTCCACATTCATTAAGATTGGATGGTACCTCTTCCATATTCATTAAGAGTGGATGGTACCTCTTCCATATTCATAAGAGTTAATGGTACCTATTCCACATTCATTAAGAGTTTGGATGGCACCCTTCCATATTCATTCAAGAGGGATGGTACCTCTTCCATATTCATTAAGAGTGGATGGTACCTCTTCCATATTCATTAAGAGTGGATGGTACATCTTCCGTATTCATTAAGAGTGGATGGTACCTCTTCCATATTAATTAAGAGTGGACAGTACCTCTTCCGTATTCACTTAAGAGTGGACAGTACCTCTTCCGTATTCACTTAAGAGTGGACAGTACCTCCTCCATATTCAGGAAGTGGACAGTACAAGCAGTGCCCAACATTAATAATAGTGCAGACTTCCTCAATTATAGTTAATCTGTGAGGGATCTGCATCTTAATTAACGGTTGCACTGCGAAGGTCACTGATGAGCATCGCTTGAGCAGTATCACTTACGATGTCTTAATGGGTCCTTTCTTGGGATCTGCTTAAATCAGGCAACGAGTTTCTTTGTGTGGAAATGTAAACTATATTAGAGAGCCAAGGCATCCTCAGGCACTATGAGGGACACCTTTAGTCTGACCTCTAGTCTGACCTCTTATTAACCCGACATGAATGTTTCATTACTCTCATTTCATGATCCTCAGGTCAGCTTTCTGTCATGAATATATAAAGGCTAAAATTGCACATTGGGTCCTTCCCATGCGYTGCCAGAAGAAGCTACATTGACCGACACGCCCAGGTTGCCTATTAATTGATACTTGCCGCTCAGTCGTGACATTTCATCATTCAGACTGATTAAAAAAAGGATTGGGGACGCTGTTGGAGATCTGCTACATATGAGGAGGAAGGCAACCATCTCAACATGCCAACACTGTCATTCTAATTTAGGTAATCAAAATGTAGGGTGGCACCAAGACAATGGGTAGCTACCAAATCATAGAACAGGGATCATCAACTAGACAAAACAAAATGTATTTTATATTTGATATTCTTCAAAGTAGCCAACCTTTGCCTTGATGACAGCTTTGCACACTCTTGGCATTCTCTCAACCAGCTTCATGAGGTAGTCACCTCGAATGCATTTCAATTAACAGGTGTGCCTTGTTAAAAGTTAATTTGTGGAATTTCTTTYCTTCTTAATACGTTTGAGCCAATCAGTTGTGTTGTGACAAGGTAGGGGTGGTATACCTGCCTTCAAAATAAATGTCCCACAAGCGGTGGGAGTTAAATCATTACACAAAGGCTAGTATTCATTGGGCTTTTAATTTGAATAATGTTTCTCATTACTTTTCTATTGCAAATTCTTTATGTGATCTAGCATGATTCCCCTGGCCGTAGTGAATCAGGTCGCGGTCGCATATGGTCCTCGGGCCGGCTTTTGCCCAGGCCTGGTCTAGAGTGTGTATTGTATAGACGACTATACAATACACACTTGTAAGTTTGGAATTGAAGTACCCTTTGCTTTGCCTCAAGGCCTAACACAGCCCTTACACCAGCGTTAACCTACCTACCTCCCTCTCGCTGCCCTAGTTCATACACAGTTGAAGTCGGAAGTTTACATACACTTAGGTTGGAGTCATTAAAACTCGTTTTTCAAACACTCCACAAACTTCTTGTGAACAAACTATAGTTTTGGCAAGTCGGTTAGGATATCTACTTTGTGCATGACACAACAATTTTTCCAACAATTGTTTACAGACAGATTATTTCACTTATAATTCACTGTATCACAATTCCAGTGGGTCAGAAGTTTACAGACATTAAGTTGACTGTGCCTTTAAACAGCTTGGAAAATTCCAGAAATTTATGTCATGGCTTTAGAAGCTTCTGATAAGCTAAATGACATAATTTGAGTCAATTTGAGGTGTACCTGTGGATGTATTTCAAGGCCTACCTTCAAACTCAGTGCYTCTTTGCTTGACATCATGGGAAAATCAATCATCCTTGGGAGCAATTTCCAAATGCCTGAAGGTACCACGTTCATCTGTACAAACAATAGTACGCAAGTATAAACACCATGGGACCACGCAGCCATCATACCGCTCAGGAAGGAGACGTGTTCTGTCTCCTAGAGATGAACGTAGTTTGGTGAGAAAAGTGCAAATCAATCACAGAACAACAGCAAAGGACCWTGTGAAGATGCTGGAGGAAACAGGTACAAAAGTATCTATATCGACAGAAAAACGAGTCCTATATCGACATAACCTGAAAGGCCGCTCAGCAAGGAAGAAGCTACTGCTCCAAAACCGCCCTAAAAAAGCCAGACTACAGTTTGCAACTGCACATATGGACAAAGATCGTACTTTTTGGAGAAATGTCCTCTGGTCTGATGAAACAAAAATAGAAAAAGGKGGAGGCTTGCAAGWCGAARAACACCATCCCAACCGTGAAGCACRGGGGTGGCAGCATCATGTTGTGGCGGTGCTTTGCTGCAGGAGGGACTGGTGCACTTCACAAAATAGATGGCATCATGAGGTAGGAAAGTTATGTGGATATATTGAAGCAATATCTCATGACATCAGTCAGGAAGTTACAGCTTGGTAGCAAATGAGTCTTCCAAATGGACAGTGACCCCAAGCATACTTCCAAAGTTGTGGCAACATGGCTTATGGACAACAAAGTCAAGGTATCGGAGTGGCCATCACAAAGCCCTGACCTCAATCCTATAGAAAATTTGTGGGCAGAACTGAAAAAGCATGTGCAAGCAAGGAGGCCTACAAACCTGACTCAGTTACACCAACTCTGTCAGGAGAAATGTGCCACAATTCACCCAACTTATTGTGGGAAGCTTGTGGAAGGCTTCCCGAAACGTTTGACCCAAGTTAAACAATTTAAAGGCAATGCTACTAAATACTAATTGAGTGTATGTAAACTTCTGACCCACTGGGAATGTGATGAAAGGAACAAAAGCTGAAATAAATCATTCTCTCTACTATTATTCTGACATTTCACATTCTTAAAATATAGTGGTGATCCTAACTGACCTAATACAGGGACTTTTTACTAGGATTAAATGTCAGGAATTGTGAAAAACTGAGTTTAAATGTATTTGGCTAAGGTGTACGTAAACTTCCTACTTCAACTGTATCTGTCAACACAGTCATACACATGATGTATAATCCTTAAATATGATTCTGGYCCGCGATGGCAAAAATATATTCTAATGTATCCCTCCATGGAAAATAATTGCCTAGGCCTGCTCTGGACACTGGACACACATTCCACCATGTCTAACTGGCTRGCTTTTAGAAAACCCTTCACTGTAAAATGGTTCAAGACAAAGGACTTAGAGTAAACTACACCATGTATGGTAGAATTATCTGCCCGTACATTTGAGGAGAAAATGCTAGCACTTGGAGCATGGTGTTGAGTGGACAAAGCAAGTTAAAGTTGAAATGGGTTCCCTATAACAACTTAAAGAAGCTCTGATCATTCTCTCATAGCCTATAGCTTATGGGTATAGTGATGTACTTTAATGGCGGCTGATATGGGCGCTATAAAACCTTATACAGGAAAACTATTGTTCAGATTTATTACTTCCAAAATTGGTCTAAAATTCTGTTTATTTATGTTCTGCAAGTTCTGCTAACTTCAGCAATCTAGCAATTTCCCCAAGCACACTATAACTCAAATGTCAAAACTAAATTGTGACCTGACAATATATCACTAATTAAGATGTAATTCTGTATGACATAGCTACAATGTGTTTGGCTCAAGTGCTGGTCAGCGGTTTTAATTGGTAAAGTGCATGGGGCTGAAATGAAAARCTAGGTTCCATCTAGCATTCATTTATGTCATAGTAGATCAATCAAAACAATCTTGCATTCTCTGCTAAGCATCTGAGATGGGCACTGTAACATATCTAGAAAGAGATAGTTCTGGAGAATATCTAATGTCTATCAGGGTGACACTTTTCCTAAATGTATTGTCCGGGAAGGCAAGGAAGMGGATATGAAACATGGGAGCAAATTCGGACCTGATTGAAGACTGAATCATACAGAGTCCAAAGAGTCCAACTCTAGGGTGAATTATGGGATGAAATACTACCTTTGAGCCCCATCTGAAGCCCCATTAGTCGGCAGTGAGGCTCTTAGCTACATTTGGGTTCGTATTTCCTACCATTGCTTMTTTTTCTTACAGACAGTGATCCGCACCATAATGACTGAACACACAAGGTCAGGATCATTTTAACTGAAYGGTCTCGGCCATGAAAGGCCAAATGTAACACATATCCATCACCTCTTAAAGTGGAACTGACAGCATTTGAACTGCTTTGCAGATATGAAATAAACAGACATTTATAATATCAGTCAAAATATTATGATTCCCAGTTTATGCTACAAAACCAACTTTATAAGAGTAAAAACAAAAAGGTTATATTTGACTCACCAAACACATATGGAATGATGTAGTAACCAAAAAAGTGTTAGACAAAGTAGCCACCCTTTGCCTTGATGACAGCTTTGCACACTCTTGGYATTCTCTCAACCAGCTTCACCTAGAATGCTTTTCCAACAGTCTTGAAGGAGCTCCCACAAATGCTGAGCACTTGTTAGCTGTTTTTCTTTCACTCTACGGTCCAACTCATCCCAAACCATCTCAATTGGGTTGAGGTCAGGTGATCGTGGAGGCCAGGTGACCGTGATGCAGCACTCCATCACTCTCCTTCTTGGTCAAATAGCCCTTCATCATAGCGCTTGATGGTTTTTGCGACTGCACTTGAAGAAACTTTCAAAGCGCTTGAAATTTTTGCATTGACTGACCATGTCTTAAAGTAATGACTGACTGTCGTTTCTCTTTGCTTTTTGAGCTGTTCTTGCCATAATATGGACGTGGTCTTTTAGCAAATAGGGCTATCTTCTGTAAACCACCCCTACCTTGTACAACACAACTGATTGGCTCAAACGCATTAAGAAAGAAAAACATTCCACAAATTAACTTTTACAAGGCACACCTGTTAATTGAAATGCATTCCAGGTGACTACCTCATGAAGCTGGTTGAGAGAATGCCAAGAGTGTGCAAAGCTGTCATCAAGGCAAAGGGTGGCTACTTTGATGAATCTGACATTCAAAAGGCACTCGCACATCTGAGCTATCTTTGTTGCAGGTGCATGGTGACAGTTGAATAACATGAGAAAAAATAAGAAACCCGGACACTGCTCTTTAATATATAAAATATATTTAGAATTGTTTAACACTTTTTTTGGTTACTACATGATTCCATATGTGTTATTTCATAGTTTTGATGTCTTCACTATTATTCTACAATGTAGAAAATAGTAAAAATAAGGAAAAACCCTTGAATGAGTAGGACGAGTAGGCTACAATTACCCATCGTTTATTAGTGCAATTTTGATGGTCAACTAGCTGAAAAAGTTTGAGAGGGTTTATATAATATTCCTTATTTAGATTTTAACTCATCTCGCTCTGGCTAGCATTAGTTATTAATTTTGTAGTTGTTGATGTGTATAACTGAAGTAGAGAGAGCCTACCTTTTCATGGTTGATTGATCAAAAGGACTGTGAAGTTCGTAAATGTAAGAGGACTCCTGTGGTGTTTACATATCTGCAGAAATCCATTCAGGTGTACTTTGTGGCTTTTGGCAAATGCTTTCTAATGATCTAATGTCGTGCTGTTGCTACTGCCTGTAAACACACAGTCCAGTTCAAAGTGAATGACGGAAGGCCTGTCTGGCAAATGGCTTGTTTGTATAAAGGCCTTCTATAGCTCTGATTGGCTATAGCGCACCAGTCTGTGTAGACCTTGGTCTTGGACGAGACAGATGTTTTTATTCAGTTTTATGTACTGCAGTGTCTATTAATTGTCCAGACGCTCAGCCGCTTTCCTACTCTATATTGCTATAGAGTTTTCACAAATGCCTTAGTATTACGTCATTCTCAAACATTCTATGAATTTATGAAAATGTGACAATGACCATATCTAAATGCTCGCTTGACAGAAAATGTTTTTWAAAGTATTTGATTTTTCCTGGGGGTGTATACGAACAGATTTTAATAAGATTTCATGTTGTTAAAATGCTGTCAGTTCCCCTTCCATCAGCCAATGTCCATTCCAGGGCATACCTTAGGGTGACCTTGTTCCTCAAAGACACATTTTATGAGTGTTATGAGTTCAGATGAAGAGAGCCATGCAAAAGAATGACAATTTAGAAAGAGGTGCTGCCAACTGCTGGGATTCTATAGCACGGAGTCAACTGCTAGGAAAATATAGCAATGCTCATCTAGGCTCTCATTTCTAAAACATTTGATGTTTGCTATTATTTTGAAGTAATTGGAATAATTGTAAATATATATATATACACACACACACACACACACACACACACACACACACACACACACACACACACACACACACACACACACACACACACACACACACACAGTTAAGTGGAAGAGTTTTACATACACTTAGGTTGGAGTCATTAAAACTCATTTTTCAAACACTCCACAAATGTCTTGTTAACAAACTATAGTTTTGGCAAGTCGGTTAGGACATCTACTTTGTGCATGACACAAGTCATTTTTCCAACAATTGTTTACAGACAGATTATTCACTTTGATTCACTGTATCACAATTCCAGTGGGTCAGAAATTCACATACACTAAATTGACTGCCTTTAAACAGCTCGGAAATTCAGAAAATGATGTCATGGCTTTAGAAGCTTCTGTTAGGCTTAATTGAAAACTTGAGTCAATTGGAGGTGTACCTGTGGATGTATTTCAAGGCCTACCTTCAAACTCAGTGCCTCTTTGCTTGACATCATGGGAAAATCAAAAGAATCAGCGACGGCCTCAGAAAAAAAATTGTAGACCTCCACAAGTCTGGTTCATCCTTGGGAGCAATTTCCAAATGCCTGAAGGTACCACATTCATCTGTACAAACAATAGTACGCAAGTATAAACACCATGGTACCACGCAGCCGTCATACCTCTCAGGAAGGAGACGTGTTCTGTCTCCTAGAGATGAACGTACTTTGATGAGAAAAGTGCAAATCAATCCCAGAACAACAGCAAAGGACATTGTGAAGATGCTGGAGGAAACAGGTACGAAGTATCTACATCCACAGCAACGAGTCCTATATCGACATAACCTGAAAGGCCGCTCAGCAAGGAAGAAGCCACTGCTCCAAAACCGCCATAAAAAAGCCAGACTGCGGTTTGCAACAGCACATGGGGACAAAGCCGTACTTTGGAGAAAATGTCCTCTGGTCTGATAAAACAAAAACAGAACTGTTTGGCCATAATGACCATTGTTATGTTGAGGAAAAAGGGGGATGCTTGCAAGCCGAGAACACCATCCCAACCGTGAAGCACGGGGGTGGCAGCATCATGTTGTGGGGTGCTTTGCTGCAGGAGGACTGGTGCACCTCACAAAATAGATCCATTATGAGGAATGAAAATTATGTGGATATATTGAAGAAACATCTCAAGACATCAGTCAGGAATTTAAAGCTTGGTCGCAAATGGGTCTTCCAAATGGACAATGACCCCAAGCATACTTCCAAGTTGTGGCAAAATGGCTTAAGGACAACAAAGTCAACGTATTGGAGTGGCCATCACAAAGCTCTGACCTCAATCCGTAGAACATTTGTGGACAGAACTGAAAAAGCGTGTGTGAGCAAGGAGGCCTACAAACTGACTCAGTTACACCAGCTCTGTCAGGAGGAATGGGCCACAATTCACCCAACTTATTGTGGGAAGCTTGTGGAAGGCTACCCGAAACGTTTGACCAAGTTAAACAATTTAAAGGCAATGCTACTAATACAAATTGAGTGTATGTAAACTTCTGACCCACTGGGAATGTGATGAAAGATATTAAAGCTGAAATAAATAATTCTCTCTACTATTATTCTGACATTTCACATTCTTTTAAGTAAAGTGGTGATTCTAACTGACCTAGAGCAGGGAATATTTACTAGGATTAACGTCAGGATTGTGAAAAACTGAGATAAAATTTATTTGGCTAAGGTGTATGTAAACTTCAGACTTTAAATGTATATACAGTACCAGAGAAAAGTTTGGACACACCTACTCATTCAATGTTTTTTCTTTATTTTTACTATTTCATACTTTGTAGAATTAGTGAAGACATCAAAAACTATGAAATAGCACATATGGAATCATGTAGTAACCAAAAAAGTGTTAATCAAATCAAAATATATTTTAGATTCTTCAAAGTATAGAAAAATAAGAAACCGCCTCACTGCTCTTTAATAAGCTTTTACGTATCCGCCTCACTGCTCTTTAATAAGCTTTACGTATCCGCCTCACTGCTCTTTAATAAGCTTTACGTATCCGCCTCACTGCTCTTTAATAAGCTTTACGTATCCGCCTCACTGCCTTTTAATAAGCTTTACGTATCCGCCTCACTGCTCTTTAATCGCTTTACGTATCCGCCTCACTGCTCTTTAATAAGCTTTACGTATCCGCCTCACTGCTCTTTAATAAGCTTTACGTATCCGCCTCACTGCTCTTTAATAAGCTTTACGTATCCGCCTCACTGCTCTTTAATAAGCTTTACGTACGCCTCACTGCTCTAATAGTTACGTATCCGCCTCACTGCTCTTTAATAAGCTTTACGTATCCGCCTCATGCTCTTTAATAAGCTTTACGTATCCGCACTCACTGCTCTTTAATAAGCTTTACGTATCCGCCTCACTGCTCTTTTAATAAGCTTTACGTATCCGCCTCACTGTCTTTAATAAGCTTTACGTATCCGCCTCACTGCTCTTTAATAAGCTTTTACGTATCCGCTCACTGCTCTTTAATAAGCTTTCGTATCCGCCTCACTGCTCTTTAATAAGCTTTACGTATCCGCCTCAATGCTCTTTATAAGCTTTACGTATCCGCCTCACTGCTCTTTAATAAGCTTTACGTATCCGCCTGCACTGCTCTTTAATAAGCTTTACGTATCCGCCTCACTGCTCTTTAATAAGCTTTACGTATCCGCCTCACTGCTCTTTATTAAGCTTTACGTATCCGCCCTCAACTGCCTCTCTTTACTAAGTTTTTACGTATCCCCTC
>NC_036870.1:29829969-29863792 GCF_002910315.2 Salvelinus sp. IW2-2015
TTCATCTGTACAAACAATAGTACGCAAGTATAAACACCATGGTACCACGCAGCCGTCATACCTCTCAGGAAGGAGACGTGTTCTGTCTCCTAGAGATGAACGTACTTTGATGAGAAAAGTGCAAATCAATCCCAGAACAACAGCAAAGGACATTGTGAAGATGCTGGAGGAAACAGGTACGAAAGTATCTACATCCACAGCAAAACGAGTCCTATATCGACATAACCTGAAAGGCCGCTCAGCAAGGAAGAAGCCACTGCTCCAAAACCGCCATAAAAAAGCCAGACTGCGGTTTGCAACAGCACATGGGGACAAAGACCGTACTTTGGAGAAATGTCCTCTGGTCTGATGAAACAAAAATAGAACTGTTTGGCCATAATGACCATTGTTATGTTTGGAGGAAAAAGGGGGATGCTTGCAAGCCGAGAACACCATCCCAACCGTGAAGCACGGGGGTGGCAGCATCATGTTGTGGGGGTGCTTTGCTGCAGGAGGGACTGGTGCACCTCACAAAATAGATGCCATTATGAGGAATGAAAATTATGTGGATATATTGAAGAAACATCTCAAGACATCAGTCAGGAATTTAAAGCTTGGTCGCAAATGGGTCTTCCAAATGGACAATGACCCCAAGCATACTTCCAAAGTTGTGGCAAAATGGCTTAAGGACAACAAAGTCAACGTATTGGAGTGGCCATCACAAAGCTCTGACCTCAATCCCGTAGAACATTTGTGGACAGAACTGAAAAAGCGTGTGTGAGCAAGGAGGCCTACAAACCTGACTCAGTTACACCAGCTCTGTCAGGAGGAATGGGCCACAATTCACCCAACTTATTGTGGGAAGCTTGTGGAAGGCTACCCGAAACGTTTGACCCAAGTTAAACAATTTAAAGGCAATGCTACTAAATACAAATTGAGTGTATGTAAACTTCTGACCCACTGGGAATGTGATGAAAGATATTAAAGCTGAAATAAATAATTCTCTCTACTATTATTCTGACATTTCACATTCTTTTAAGTAAAGTGGTGATTCTAACTGACCTAAGACAGGGAATATTTACTAGGATTAAACGTCAGGAATTGTGAAAAACTGAGATAAAATTTATTTGGCTAAGGTGTATGTAAACTTCMGACTTTAAATGTATATACAGTACCAGAGAAAAGTTTGGACACACCTACTCATTCAATGTTTTTTCTTTATTTTTACTATTTCATACTTTGTAGAATTATAGTGAAGACATCAAAACTATGAAATAGCACATATGGAATCATGTAGTAACCAAAAAAGTGTTAATCAAATCAAAATATATTTTAGATTCTTCAAAGTATAGAAAAAATAAGAAACCGCCTCACTGCTCTTTAATAAGCTTTACGTATCCGCCTCACTGCTCTTTAATAAGCTTTACGTATCCGCCTCACTGCTCTTTAATAAGCTTTACGTATTTCCGCCTCACTGCTCTTTAATAAGCTTTACGTATCCGCCTCAGCTGTCTTTAATAAGCTTTACGTATCCGCCTCACTGCTCTTTAATAAGCTTTACGTATCCGCCTACATGCTCTTTAATAAGGCTTTCGCGTATCCGCCTCATGCTCTTTAATAAGCTTTCGTATCCGCCTCACTGCTCTTTAATAAGCTTTACGTATCCGCCTCACTGCTCTTTAATAAGCTTTACGTATCCGCCTCACTGCCTTTAATAAGCTTTACGTATCCGCCTCACTGCTCTTTAATAAGCTTTACGTATCCGCCTCACTGCTCTTTAATAAGCTTTACGTATCCGCCTCACTGCTCTTTAATAAGCTTTACGTATCTCGCCTCATGCTCTTTAATAAGCTTTACGTATCCGCCTCACTGCTCTTTAATAAGCTTTACGTATCGCCGCCTCACCTGCTCTTTAATAAGCTTTACGTATCCGCCTCACTGCTCTTTAATAATCTTTACGTATCCGCCTCACTGCTCTTTAATATTTGGTAGCAATTATTTGTTTTCGCTTGACTCCAACCCCATTTGATGCGTGGAACGGATGTGGGTGGGGCTATGTCTACATGAGGGTTGACTTGCAAAATTTCCGACAAAGTCTGTGAGGCCGATACGTAAAGCTTATTAAAGAGCAGTGATACTGTCAAAAGCAGTGTGCGAGTTTTCTCTTTTTTCTCATTTTTATTCAACTGTTACCATGCACCTGAAAAAAAGATAGCTCAGATGTGCGATTGCCTTTTGACTTTTAGATTCTTCAAAGTAGCCATCCTTGACCTTGATGACAGCTTTGCACTCTCTTGGCGTTCTCTCAACCAGAATCATGAGGTAGTCACGTGGAATGCTTTTCCAACAGTCTTGAAGGAGTTCCCACATATGCTGAGCCTTTCACTCTGTGGTCCAACTCATCCATAACCATCTCAATTGGGTTGAGGTCAGGTGATTGTGAAGGCAGCACTCCATCACTCTCCTTCTTGGTCAAATAGCCTTTACACAGAGTGCAGGTGTGTTTTGGGTCATTGTCCTGTTGAAAACCAAATGATAGTCCTACTAAGCGCAAACCAGATGGGACGGCGTATCACTGCAGAATGCTGTGGTAGCCATGCTGGTTAAGTGTGCCTTGAAAATCGAAATCAATCACTGACAGTGTCACCAGCAAAGCACCCCCACACCATCACACCTCCTCCTCCAYTCTTCACGGTGGGAACCAGACGCGGAGATCATCTGTTCACCTACTCTGCATCTTACAAAGACACTGCGGTTGGACTCATAAGATGCTTGTGTTTCTTGGCCCAAGCAAGTCTCTTCTTCTTATTGGTGTCCTTTAGTAGTGGTTTCTTTGCAGCAATTCAACCATGAAGGCCTGACTCACGCAGTCTCCTCTGAACAGTTGATGTTGAGATGTGTCTGTTACTTGAACTCTGTGAAGCATTTATGTGGGCTGCAATCTGAGGTTGCATTTCATTGCTGATTTCTGAGGCTGGTAACTCTAATGAACTTATCCTCTGCAGCAGAGGTAACTGTGGGTCTTCCTTTGCTGTGGTGGTCTTCATGAGAGCCAGTTTCATCATAGCGCTTGATGGTTTTTGGGACTACACTTGAAGAAACTTTCAAAGTTCTTGAAATTTTCCGCATTGACTGACCTTCATATCTTAAAGTAATAATGGACTGTCATTTCTCTTTGCTTATTTGAGCTGTTTTTGCCATAATATGGACTTGGTCTTTTACCAAATAGGGCTATCTTCTGTAAACCACCCCTACCTTGTCACAACACAACTGATTGACTCAAACGCATTAAAAGGATACCAATTCCACAAATGTACTTTTAACAAGGCACACATGTTAATTTAAATGCATTCCAGGTGACTACCTCAGGAAGCTGGTTGAGAGAATGCCAAGCGAGTGTAAAGCTGTCATCAAGGCAAAGGGTGGCTACTTTGATGAATCTCAAATATAAAATATATTTTCATTTGTTTAACACTTTTTTGTTTACTACATGATTCTATTTGTGTTATTTCATAATTCTGATGTCTTCACTATTATTCTACAATGTATATAGTAAAAAGTAAGAAAATAAAAACCCTGGAATGAGTAGGTGTGTCCAAACTTTTATTTGGTACTGTACATCTGTGCACTTGTGGGAATTCTCCTAAGTCACCCTGTTAAGAGAGCATTTCAATACCAATTAGCATGCCTTTGGCTCCTTGATTTGGAACCGTACCAGATGCGGTGCAAAAGTGATTGCATACTAAATGACAGATTTTATGGTATAATTCGTTTTATAATTAAATCGTGGCAACTAACCCCCTGGTCTTACTCAGTGCTCGGTCACCACAGACAGGACAAATAACTACCATGAATACTATAGCTAGCTCTTAGAGTAACATAAACATGTCTGTCCTGAACAGCTTATGCATAACATACACTTCCATATATTCATGGGAATGGCCTGCCACTCCAAATCACTGAAAAAAGCACATGATAGGGGTTGAGGGATGTTGATAGATTTGTTTTTGCTGCTTTGTGGCAGAGCAGTTTAGCATGAATTTTGCCTTTAATGGTAGCCTATGTACTGTGTTCCCTGGATATAACTCTCACACAATTTGTTTGGAAACAACTTTATTATTGATTTGATTATTTGATGACTTTGAGGTTGAATGCAGCTCTGATTGTTAAGAGAAGATGATTTCAAACCTAAATTGGCAGCATTCAATCAATCAATGATGAAAAAGGCAATGCTCTCCAAGCCTCTGGCTGTCTAAATTGAGACACTGGACCAGGTTCAAATAAATACTGGGTACCTATTAAGTGGCCTGATGCTGTAGAAGCAAACACGCTAATAGTAATGGCATTATGATATAGGCCAACGGTTGAAGGATCCAATCTGACAGAAACATAGTGAAGACTTGCCAAATTAATTACTCCCCTGAGGCCAATGGTAAATTCAAATTTACATTACTCTGCACTGGCCTGTAGTCTACTGATAGAGGAACAGAGGTTGCCTTATCAAAGATGGCATTAGCTCCAGGGGAAGAGATTGTCTGTGACACCAGTCTTCTGGTCATGAATTAACATGAAGTCCTATTTCTGACTACACTGCTTAGAGCAGTGGGGAAATGGTCTGACCAGTGGCAGAGTGCGCTGTGATTCAGTATGCTATAAGAGGGGCGTTTGGAACATTTTAATTCTAGGGAAGACAGGGGAGAAAGAACCCTGCGGGATCATTGATTGGATTAATTGTTGACGTTTAATTTATAAAAATCCTGAAGTTGCTTGAAAGGGACCATTTGGTTTCCAACTCAGATGTGCAGATTCTTTGGTAAAATTGAATTATATCGGGTCCTGTATACAGTTCCTCTGTATATATGGGCTGCATAACACATGCATAGGAACTACATACAGTAGACATCCACAGCTAAACTCATCTACATTTACTCTACAGTACCTTCAGAAAGTATTCACACCCCTTGGCTTATTCCACATTTTGTTGTGTTACAGCCTGAATTCAAAATTGATTAAATTGTTTGCTTTTAATCTCACCCATCTACACACAATACCCTATAATGACAAAGTGAACAAGTATTTTTAGAAATGTTTGCAAATGAAAATGAAATACAGAAATATCTCATTCCCCTGAGTCAATACATGTCAGAATCACCTTTGGTAGCGATTACAGATGTGAGTCTGTCTCTTAGAGCTTTGCATGTCTGGATTGTATTTACACATTATTCTTATTCAAGTTGGTTGTTGATCATTGCTATACATTTTCAAGTCTTGCCAAAGATGTTCAAGCCGATTTAAGTCAAAACTGTAACTATGCCACTCAGGAACATTCAATGCCATCTTGGTAAGCAACTCCAGTGTATATTTGGCCTTGTGTTTTAGGTTATTGTCCTGTTGAAAGGTACATTTGTCTCCTAGTGTCTGTTGGAAAGCAGACTGAACCAGGTTTTCCTCTTAGATTTTGCCTGTGCTTTGCTCTAATGCATTTATTTGTATGCTTTTTACCCTTGCTGATGACAATCATACCCATAACATGATGCAGCCACCACCATGCTTGAAAATATGAAGAGTGGGTCTCAGCGATGTGTTGTGTTGAATTTGCCCCAAACATAATGCTTCGCATTCAGGACATTAAGTTAATTTCTTTGCCACATTTTCAGTTTTACTTTAGTGCCTTGTCTCCTTGTTGCAAACAGTATGCATGCTTGGAATATGTATTATTATGTACAGGCTTCTTTGTTTTCACTCTGTAATTTAAGTTAGTATTGTGGAGTAACTACAATGCTGTTGATCCATCCACAGGATTTTCCTATCACAGCCATTCAACTGTTTTAAAGTCACCATTGGCCTCCCTAAGCAGTTTCCTTCCTCTCCGGCAACTGAGTTAGGAAGGTCACCTGTATCTTTATAGTGACTGGGTGTTTTGATACACCATCCAAAGTGTAATTAACAACTTCACCATGCTCAAAGGAATATTCTATGTCTGCTTTWAAAAAATAATAGCTGCCATTCTTTGCGAGGCATTGGAAAACCTCCCTGGTCTTTGTGGTTGAATCTGTGTTTGAAATTCACTGCTCGACTGAGGGACCATACAGATAATTGTATGTGTGGGGTACAAAGATGAGGTAGTTATTAAAAAATCATGTTAAACACTATTATTGCACACAAAGTGAGTCCATGCAATTTATTATGTGAGTTGTTAAGCACATTTTTGCTCCTGAACTTGTTTAGGCTTGCCATAACAAAGGGGTTGAATACTTGTTGACTAAATTAACTTGAAATTGAAAAGCATAATTCCACTTTGACATTATTGGGTATTGTATGTAGGCAAGTGACAAAAATGTAAATGTTAAACTTTCTAAATTCAGACTGTAACACAACAACATGTGGGAAAAGTGAAGGGGTGTGAAAACTTTCTGAAGGCACTGTAATGCTATACGTGAATTTCTTTCTAATAGTGCTGAACAGCAGCAAGGCGACACACATACAAATACAAACATTGTCTGGGTTCAAATTCCCCCTCAAACTTTGATTAAGGTGAGACGTGGTCTCTTCCATTCCATTGCTTATCAGAGGAGGCCTTGAAAAGAGGCCCAGCAGCATTGCCAATAACAGCTTCAATTCGACCGCCACCGACTTCCTATGAGAGATGAGCTGCATTGAGAGGGAGCGCAACAGCTGGCTAATGTCAATAACTGGTTCAATCAGAGATGAGAACGTGCTTTTTCTGATGGGATTTCTTTCAGACAGATCCGTTGGGTAAATTGGATTTTGGGGTTTTGGTGTCCTAAGGTGCTTTGCAGCTGCTGCTTTAAAGCTGGGCTGCTTGTGGCTCACCAGGTGGTCTGAAGCTGGGCTGCTTGTGGCTCACCAGATGGTCTGAAGCTGGGCTGCTTGTTGCTCACCAGGTGGTCTGAAGCTGGGCTGCTTGTGGCTCACCAGGTGTTGAAGCTGGTCTGCCTATGTTGCTACCAGGGTGATCTGAAGCTGGCTGCTTGTTGGCTCACGGCAGGTGGTCATGAAGCTGGGCTGCTTGGGCCAACAGATGGTTAAGCTGGCTGCTGTTGCTCACAGGTGGTACTAAGCTGGGCTGCTGTGGCTCACCGGTGGTCTAAGCTGGCTTGTTGTTGCTCACAGGTGGTGAAGCTGGGCTGCTTTGTTGCTCACCAGGTCTGAGTGGCTGAGCTTGGGCTACGGTCTCTGCTGCTTGTGGCTCACCAGGTGGTTTAAAGCTGGGCTGCTTGTTGCTCACCAGGTGGTCTGAAGCTGGCTGCTTTGTGGCTCACCAGGTGGTTACGCTGGGCCGCTTGTGGCTCACCAGGTGGTTTAAAGCTGGCTGCTTGTGGCTCACAGGTGGTCTAAGCTGGGCTGCTTGTGCTCACCAGGTGGTCTGAAGCTGGCTGCTTGTGGCTCACCAGGTGGTTTAGAAGCTGGGCTGCTGTTGGCTCACCAGGTGGTCTGAAGCTGGCTGCTTGTTGGTCACTCAGGTGGTCTGAGCTGGGCTGCTTGTTGCCTCAACAGGTGGTCTGAAGCTGGGCTGCTTTGCTCACGAGGTGGTCTAAAGCTGGGCTGCTTGTGGCTCACCAGGTGGTTAAAGCTGGGCTGCTTGTTGCCACAGGTGGTCTGAAGCTGGGCGTGCTTGTTGCCACCAGGTGGTCTGAAGCTGGGCTGTCTTGTGCTCACCAGGTGGTTAAGCTGGGCTGCTTGTTGCTCACCAGGTGGTTTAAAAGCTGGGCTGCTTGTGGCTCAGGTGGTTTAAAACTGGGCTGCTTGTGCTCACCAGGTGGTTTAAAAAGCTGGCTGATTGTGCTCACCAGGTGGTTTAAAGCTGGGCTGCTGTGCTCACCAGTGTTAAGCTGGCTGCTTGGCTCACCAGAGTGGTTTAAAGCTGGTCTGCTTGTGCTCAGCGAGGTGTTGTTAAGCTGGGCTGCTTGTGGTCACCAGGTGGTTTTAAAGCTGGGCATGTTGTGGCTACACAGGTGGTTTAAAGCTGGGCTGTTGTGGCCAACCAGGTGGTTTAAGCTGGGCTGCTTGGGCTCACCAGGTGGTTAAAGTGGGCGTGCTGTTGGGCTCACCAGGTGGTTTAAAGCTGGGGCTGCTTGTTGCACAGGTGGTAAAGCTGGCTGCTTGTGGGCTCACATGGTGGTCTAAGAAGCTGGGCTGCTTGTGGCCACAGAGTTGGTTTAAAGCTTGGGCTGCTTGTGGTCCAAGTGTTAAAGCTGGGCTCTGTGGCCTCACCAGGTGGTTGTAAGCTGGCTTGCTCGTTATGGCTTTGTGGCTCACCAGGTGTCTGTAAAGCTGGGCTGCTTGTGGCTCCAGGTGGTTTAAAAGTGGCTGCTTGTGGCTCACCATGTGTCTGAAAGCTGGCTGCTTGTGGCTCACGCAGGTGGTTTAAGCTGGGCTGCTTGTTGGCTCAAGGTGGTTTAAGCGGCTGCTTGTGGCCTCACAGGTGGTTGAAGCTGGGCGTGCTTGTGCTCACCAGGTGTGTAAAGTGGGCTGATTGTTTGCCACCAGGTATGTCTAGAAGCTGGGCTGCTTGTGGCTCCACAGGGTTAAACCGTGTTTACCAGGGGTCTAAGCTGGGCGCTGCTTGTGGCTTCAGCCAGGTGGTACTGAAGTGGGATGCTTGTTGCTCACAGGTGTCTGAAGCTGGGCTGCTTTGTGCTCACCAGTGTTTAAAGCTGGGCTGCTTGTTGCCCCAGTGTCTGAAGCGGGCTGTGTTGCCACGGTTCTGAAGCTGGGATGCTTGTGGCTCACCAGGTGGTAAAAGCTGGGCTGACTTGTGTCACCAGGTCTGAGCTGGCTGCTGTGGCTCACCAGTGGTAAAGCTGGGCTGCTTGGTGCTCACCAGGTGGTCTGAAGCGGGGCTGCTTGTTGCTCACCAGGTGGTCTGAAGCTGGGGCTGCTTGTGGCTCACCAGTGTTTAAAGGGCGCTTGTTGTCACCAGTGGTTAGCTGGCTGCTTTGTGCTCACAGGTGGGTTTAAAGCTGGGCTGCTTGTTGCTCTCACCTGGTCCTAGTGGGTCCAGTGTAAGCTGGACTGCTGTTGGCTCACCAGGTGGTTTAAAGCTGGGCTGCTTGTTGCTCCCAGTGGTCTGAAGCTGGCTACTTGTGGCTCACCAGTGTTTGAAGCGTGTTGTGTTTCTCTGTTTGTGCTCACGTGGTTTGAAGCTGGGGTGCTTGTTGTCACCAGGGGTGGTTTGAAGCTGGGCTGCTTGTGGCTCAACAGGTGGTCGAAAGCTGGGCTGCTTGTGGCTACACAGGTGTTAAGCTGGTGTCTTGTGGCTCACCAGGTGGTTTGAAGTGGCGTGCTGTGGCTCAACGGTGTCTGAAGCGTGGGCTGCTTGTGGCTCAAGAGTGGTTGAAGCTGGCTGCTTCTTGTGGCACAGGTGGTCTGAAGCTGGGCTGCTTGTTTGCTCAACAGGTGGTTTGAAGCTGGCTGCTTGTTGCTACCAGGTGGTTTAAAGCTGGGCCTTGTTGCGTCACAGGTGGTTTAAAGCTGGCTGCTTCGTGGCTCACCAGGTTGGTTTAAGCTGGGCTGCTTGTGGCTCACATGGTGGTTTAAAAGCTGGGCTGCTGTGTGTCACCAGGTGGTTTAAAGCTGGGCTGTTGTGGGCTCAAGGTGGTTAAAAGCTGGGCTGCTTGTGGTCACAGGTGTTAAAGCTGGGTGCTTGTGCTCACAGGTGGTTTTAAAGCTGGCTCTTGTTTGCTCACAGTGTTTTTAAAGCTGGGCTGCTTGTGGCTCACCAGGTGGTTTAAAGCTGGGCTGCTTGGTGGCTCACCAGGTGTTAAAAGCTGGGCTGCTTGTTGCTACCAGTGGTTAAGCTGGGTGTGTGTCAACAGTGTTTAAAGCTTGGCTGCTTGTGGCTCACCAGTGTTTAAAGGCTGGGCTGCTTGTGGCTCACCAGTGGGTTAAAGCTGGGCTGCTTGGCTCACCAGGTGGTTAAGCTGGGCTGCTTGTGGCTCAACCAGGTGGTTTAAAGCTGGGCTGTCTTGATGGCTCACCAGTGGTTTAAAGCTGGGTGCTTGTGCTCAAGGTGTTAAGCTGGGCTCATTGTGCTCACCAGTGTGTTTAAAGCTGGGCTGCTTGCTCCAGGTGGTCTGAAGCTGGGCTGTTTTGTGGACCAGGTGGTTTAAAGCTGGCTGTGTTCCAGTGCTTGAGTGTGCTGTGGCTCACCAGGTGTTTAAAGTGGGCTGTTGCCACAGTGTCTGAATGGCTGGCTTGTGGCTCACCAGGTGGTAAGCTGGGCTGCTGTTGCTCACAGGTGGTCTGAAGCTGGGCTCTTGTGGTCACAGGGTTTAAGCTGCTGCTGTGCTCGCCAGGTGCTGTTAGCTGGGCTGCTTGTTGTCACCAGGTGGTCTGAAGCTGGGCTGCTTGTGGCTCACCAGTGGTTTAAAGCTGGGTGCTTTGCTCCCAGTTTCTGAAGTGGGCTGCTTGTTGCTCACCAGGTGTCTGAAGCTGGGCTGCTGTGGCTCACGATTGGTTTAAAGCTGGTCTGTTGTCACAGTGTCTGAAGCTGCTGCTTGTGCTCAGCCAGGTGGTCTAAAGCTGGCTGCTTGTGGCTCACCAGGTGTCTGAAGCGGGCGCTTGTGCTCACACAGTGGTTTAAGCTGGGCTTCTGTTGCTCACGAGTGTGCTGAAGCCTGGGCTGGCTGATGGTTGCTCAACTGGCAGGTGGTTGAACTGGGCTGCTTGTGGTCACCAGGTGGTTTAAAGCTGGCTGGTGTTGTCGTGGCTAGCGCTTGTTGCTCACAGGTGGTCTAAGACGGGTGCTTGTGGCTCACCAGGTGTTTAAGCGGCTCTTTTGCTCACAGGTGGTCTGAAGCGGCTGTTCTACACAGGTGCTTGTGAGTGGGCTGTGTGACATTGAAGGCTCTTCCACCAGGTGGTCGAACGCGGGCTGCTTTGCTAACCAGGTGGTTTAAAGCTGGGCTGCTTGTGTTAGTTAAGGCCTTCACCAGTGGTCTGAAGCTGGCTACTTGTGGCTCACCAGGTGGTTTGAGCAGGCTGCTGTTGCCTACAACAGGTGGTTGAAGCTGGGGCTGCTGTTGCTACGGTGTTAAGCTGTGGTGGCTAAATCAGGTGGTTTGAAGCTGGGCTGCTGTGGCTCAACAGGTGGTCTAACTGGGCTCAAGGTTTAGCTGTGCTTGAGCTCACATGCTTGTGGGCTGCTTGTGGCACAGTGTGGTGAGCTGGGCTGTCAAAGTGTAGCTGGCTGTTGCTGGCTCACCAGGGTCTGAGCTGGCTGTGTCCAAGGGGTTAACTGGCTTGTTGTGCTCACACAGTGTTTAGAAGCTGGGCTCTTTGTGGCTCACAGGTGGTCTAAACTGGGCTGGCTTGTGGCTCACAGGTGCGTAAGCTGGGTGTTGGCACCAGGTGGTGTTGAAGCTGGGCTGCTTTTGCCACAGCGTGGTTTAAACTGGCGATGCCAGGCGTAGTGGCTTTGTGGCTCACACAGGGCTGAAGCTGGCTGTTTGGCATCAACCAGGTGGTTCTAGCAAGTGGACTCTTGTGCTCAAGTGTCTGAAGGTATTTACCCGCTTCTTCACATTCTAATAAAGCTACAGTCTGTGGTCTGGGATCCTTGAAGAATATTATGTAAACACTCACACCGTATGTTTTAACAGGTGCTTCGAGTGAAAAAGTCAAATTCCAGCAGATCCTTGAAGGATATAACTTAAATAAATGTCTCATGAGTTTAGAGTCATAAAACAAACATGTAAGTTTTTATTTGTTTATTAAATCACAGAATCTAGCTTTAAAGCATCTGATAAGCTAATAAGCAAACTTAGCACCTCGTCGTAGCTTATAAAGTGGTTCCGGGAGCTATTTTTAATCCAAACAAATTTTCCAAGATGTAACAGTAGGCAAACATATTTCATATGTTATATGTTATCCAGGTCTTTCAATAGGATAACATTTATTCAGTGTGGGGGACATTTTTTAAGATTTGGTTTATGGTAAATTTGTGTCAGAATAACGCCACAAACACAACACAGAGCAATGCACATGTGAGTATATGGTTCTGAATGATCTGTTATACAGTAGCTTCGTTTTGTTTAATCAGCAGCTTTGGAATAAGATTGGGGAAAAAGAGACAGCTATTTCAAAAAGAGGAGAAAAGGTGATTTGTTGTTAATCTATTGGTTAGTTTGGAAGAGGCAAAAAAACACTTTTTTAATTGAATGCTGTGCTGTGCCTACAGTAGTTGGCACTGCTACATAGAGAGGGTTCTAATTAAAAGTAAAAACCGAAAGCTCTAATTGCCCACCCAAATCAGGTCCTCGGGATTTACGGTTTCCATGAGAAAATAAAGATGTATCTTGTAGTTGTAATCATGACAGTTGAAAGGCAGAATGATAGAATGACTACGTCAGTCTGAAACAAAGAAAATGACATGAAGAGAAAACAGCAAATCTAAGACAGCCCTATCATGACAATAAGAAGAAAAACTAATTAAGGAGGAGGACAGAGTGAAGAGATGTAGGATTCATCCCCCTTTTCAGAGCACTATGTGTTGATTCTCTCAGGGCTTTAAAAGGATTACACTCTTATTTAACTTTTTCTTTTTTCAGGTGGTCATGAAACTCCTTCCTAAGCGTCTTTGCATTGATTGAAACAGAGGCTTACCTTGATAATGGGCGCTAAAGCCCCGGTATCGATGGTTACTGTCAGTTACAAAGTGTAGCCTCAGCCAGTTCTTGTTGCTGACAATAGGAGACGGGACATTCATCCCAGATAACCTGAGTGAAACAAGAGGACAAAATCATTAGGTTTTTTACATCCACACTCAAAGTCAGCATGCTACAACACCGGTGTCTTTTAGTGTCTCAGCCAATCAGAAAAGATAACCCTTTTTTTGTTTGTTWWTGAAACAACGTTGGGACACCGTACATAGTTAATAAAAATAAAATGAATTTAAAAAAAAATGGCATCTTGTAGACCTAAGTAAAAATGGAGGAATTTCAAAGTCAGGTTGCTTATTATACATCAATGACAATAGGACATACACCTGTACATATTCATAGGCTAATGTTGAATGGAGAAATGCTGATAGTAGAACAGGATGTCCATCCCCCTGGTCAGAACACTACAAAAGAGGAGGATCCTTAACTGTTTAAGCCACACCCCCTTGGTCAAAGCCTAAYGSTKCAATCACACCGACAGCGTCATTACATTTTTGGTACACCAGAATGACATTCATTTCCAATGAAACCCTGTGWTTACCTTGCAGCGCTGCGTTGCAGAGGCAGTTACAGTGCGTTCTGTGTGGTGCATACTGAGGATTCATCAAACGTACGCGTCTAACTGTATGCGTAGACGTCTTGACAGAAATGGTAGCAGAAGGTGAATGTTGAACTGTTGTTGCACACATATCCAGATGATGCTGCGTACTATTTTTCCCAATGACGCTGTCGGTGTATTGGAAGCATTACACTCTGGTGTGTAGACATACGGAGTGTATACAAAGCATAAACACGGTGTATGAAGACTCTTATATGTTAGTCACAAAGTGAAGGCTACCGCGTGCAGGTCATAAACAAAGCACATAAGGAGCTTAAGTATTAGTCACAGAGGATTAGCTACAGTATATCCACCTGTTCAGAACGTCACACCGGTATAGGCTTAATATGCTTACAGAGTAGACGGCTTGGCCCTCGTCCTCGCACGGCTTGGCGCATGCCACCACAACACACAAAGGAGCTGGCCAGAGGAAACGTCTATGAGACGAGTAGCCTGCCTCCGAAGGGACTGGGCTCTCTTCCCTCTTCCTCTCCCTTCCTCCTCTTCCTCCCCCTCCCCTCTTTCCCCTCTGCCTCACACCAACCTTTATTGATGACTGGTGGAATATGTCATTAAAAGGACACGGTCACATGGATCACAGCTTAGTGGCTTCTCCAAGCTGGAGCTGTGCCATATCATTCATGTTATCACGCAAAAAGTCTCTTCCATTACCCACACTGTGGTAGCATCCCAAATGGTCACCTATTCCCCGTATAGTGCACTACTTTTGACCAGAGCCCCATGTGTCCTGGTCAAAAGTAGTGCACTATGTAGGGAATAGGGTGCCATTTGGGTCACACCCTGGGACAGAGGTAGAGACAGCAGAACAGAACACTGTCTGGTTGAACCTCACTCACTCCGCCCTTAACTGCTTGGGAAATATAGTATTTGAATAAAGTGACTGTAATTACTTTACATGTATCCGTTGCTCTTAGCATAAGGTTTGTAGAAATAGTGATTAGGAACATTTCCACAGGATGTGCTTAGCACAGATCCTCACTTTGGGTGATAACAGAACACGTGTACCGCTGGGAAAATGTGAGGAATGTGTAGAACCGATGTAAAGAACCACACAGAAGTCTTAAAACAATAACAGTAGGCTTGGCACTCTGCCTGAGTTAAACCATTTCACATACTTGAATAACCATAGTATAAATGTTATGGATGGAATCCATTTTAAATGTACACGTATTTGTGGAGGAAATGTCCTCTACTTGAACTAGCACCTTCATTACCAGTGCAGGAGGCAACTCCGCAGGGTTATTTTGTTTATGTGGGAGAGCATCATTGGCCACACAGCGAGTTAAGGTACCAGTGGCGTCGTGTGTCTCATCCAATAATATACATGTTATTTACATGAGATATACTATTCTGCGCTGGACATAATTCCAACAGATGGAGAGGGTTGTCACCATCCCTCCCATGTTATACAGTTGAGTGCTACACTATTATTGTAAATAAGAATTTGTTCTTAACTGATTTGCCTAGTTAAATAAGGGTAAAATAAAGGTGAAATAAAATAAAGAATCTGTGAAAGCAAAACTACAGTACTAGTGGCTCCAGTAGACTAGTCCACTCTGTGGCTTTCAGAGGCCTTTCCATACATGTCATTGTCAGAATAGTTTCATGATTATACATAGCCTACAGAGTAGAATGGAGCTGAGGAGACGTCACTGTATTTATCCAGCTTAGCCTGGCAATCACTGTCCCTCTACAGTGAGCAGATGACACCAAGTCTGAGGCTTAATGCCTCTCTACCACCAACCAACCACCCCGTCAGTCAGTCCCTTCTCTTTCACTGTATGTGTTCAAAATGTAGTGCGTTGATTGTACTGTAGTGTAAAGCGGGCCGGGGCCCACGGTGCGGAGACCGTGACATCCCCAACTGGACTCGGAGGTAATTGATTAGTCATCCCACACATCCCGGTCTCAAAGCTTGAGCCTTTTCTCTATCTCCCCTCCATTTGACAAAATATAAATGACACAAAAACATTGGCTGCATGAGACAAGATAGAGCTAGAGAGTGATGAAGGGAGGGGGGGTAGAGCGAGAGAGAGAGAGAGAGAGAGAGAGAGAGAGAGAGAGAGAGAGAGAGAGAGAGAGAGAGAGAGAGAGAGAGAAGAGAGAGAAGAGAGAGAGAGGGGCCAACGACCCACCAGCAACAGTAAGGGGTTATTCACTCAGGCATTTAACTGAATGTCCTGTCTTTCTGGATTCTGAGAAACGTTCAAGGTCTCAGAAATAACTTGGTGGGAATTGGATAGTGACAAGAAGAGGCACATTGGCGAGACTTGGGGGCTACATAGCAACAGTGTCGCCGATGTGTCATCAAAGTACTCAAGCATTCTCAATGATTCTAATATTAACTTTAAATCCCTGCGGTGCTGGGTGAATGGGCCTGTAGTAGACAGGATTCAATATCCGACAGGAAGGAAAGAATATACTTCTTTCTAAATTCTCACTTTTAAAATGCAGAAAAGAAACTGTGAAGTAGCCTAGCACCTATTCCAAACATGATGTCAGTCTGCAGAACAGTGGATGTGTGTGAACCTAAGTCACACACATCCAATGTCAAACTACATTAACCTAAAACCTAGATCACACACATCCAATGTCAGACTACATGAACCTAAGTCACACACATCCAATGTCAAACTACATTTATTAACCTAAAACCTAAATCACACACATCCAATGTCAGACTACATGAACCTAAATCACACACATCCAATGTCAAACTACATTAACCTAAACCTAAATCACACACATCCAATGGCAGACTACATGAACCTAAATCACACACATCCAATGTCAGACTACATTAAACCTAAATCACACACATCCAATGTCAGACTACATTAAACCTAAATCACACACCATCAATGTCAGACTACATTAAACCTAAATCTATTAGTAGAGGTCTGACAGAAGGTCAGACAGAAGGTCAGACCCTCCCTCCACAACAGATCAATAGACCTAAAGTGACCCTTAATACACATCCACACACACACACACACACACACACACACACACACACACACACACACACACACACACACACACACACACACACACACACACACACACACACACACACACACACACACACACACACACACACACACACACACACACACACACACACACACACACACACACACGCACACACGCACACACACACACCACAGAATTCTCGAACATCTGTGTTCCAAGTCCCATCTAGCTGGGATCAATATACTCTAGGAAGCTCCGTGTGAAATAAGGAGAGAGATTCATTATTAACAAATGATAACAGGTTTAGTGTTCCTTAATCAGTGAATCTGTCTTAATTGCCGGCCCTTTAATTAAAACTGGTGGCAGGCGATTGCGCACAAATACGTGGAACACACACACACAGACTCACACACGCATGCACACACACACACACACACACAGACACACCCATGGAGGGGAGAACCAGAGAAGCAGGGCTGGCCTCTGCATCAGCTCTGGGCGGCAGGCAGTGTACAACGTTGGCGGACGCCTCATCAATCACCACCCCAGCGTCAGAGACGGATGGGAGGCCGCTGGGAAGCGGGGCGCGTCTCTCCATCAAACTGATGTTTTAAAAGTAAGTAATCAGTGTTCTCCACGGGCACTCCTTCTGTGGCAGAGCCCTCCACCTTCCTACTCCGCACCCCTTCTCTCCTCCCTCGTTCCCCTCCCTTATTCCCCTCCTCGCTCTAGTCCCTCTTCTCTGCTGATTCACTGACAGCCTCCTCACTTTGATACAGTGAGTCAAGGCCTCTCCACCCCATTGGATACCGGAAACTATATTTCATCCGTTTCATTGCAGCATGCAGGGTCGACGTGGAGCTATCCAAACTGCAGTCTGGGCTCCGTGTGTATAGGGGTCAGACCGTTCACCCAAGACCGGCACCAAAACACAAGCACAGTAAAATCAGTAATTAGCTGTAATGCTCCTCTCTAATCCAAAATGCTGTGGTCAAAAACAAACAGAATGGGAGAAWAGAGTGTGTATTTTTCTGAGGCTGAGATGATATTTATCCAAATTATATTCTTTGTTGCAGTAAATGGCTGCCAGGGGCCTCATTCGCAAAGCATAATTCAATCCTTCCAGTCTCAGAATAAAATGTATGTATCTAAGAGAAAGAGGGAAAAACAGTACTTAGCCAGGGCCTAGCTTATCTTCACAAATAGACTGAAATAAGACTTTCCATTTCAGGGTTTCCAATACATAGCTAATCCATTCAGCAACAATAGAAAATCCAACAGGTGTAAATTAGAAAAGAGTTTAATTTAAATCCCTACATTACGTCACCTGATTGGAACTAGCCTGTGAGGTCGGGCTTTTTCGGGAACCTGCAGCAAAGTGTATGATGCTGTAGTGACATATTGAAATAGATGATTTATCATTCATAATTGAGGAATTTCTTATATTACCATATGACATCCTTACAAACAGGACAGCCCGGCATACAGTAAATGATACCCAGTGTGAAGCTTATTCCCTGCAATGTTAATAGATGTTGGGTTCGCTCTTCACTCTACCCAGACACTCCCTCTTAACCCCTGTGCAGTATTAACATGCTGTATACTCCCCTTGTCCTAAGGGTCAAAAATTACCCGCCTTCACTAAACCCCTAAAATAAAGCATCTTAAATGAATTTTAAACAACCTGTCATTCATCACAAACGTTGTGAATATCTGGGATTTACCTCTTCACAATGCAGAAAGACTGCATTTAATCAGTGGACACCACTTGTTTTTATTACAACACACCTGTCATAATTGTTTTCTTTACTAAAGTAGAGGTTTATTATTATTATTATTATTATTGATAAAGGTACTGCATAGGTGTAAACATATTTTTTTCAGCAAGAGATAGCACTTGTATATCCTAAGAAAGTAGCAGAAATGTGCAGAAAGTCGTTTTGAATGCACTTTATTGAAGGGAACATAGTGATATATTCTTATATACTGTACAATTGTCACGATCGTCGTTGTAAGCATACTCAGACCAAAGCGCAGCGTGATATCAGTTCGACATCTTTTTATTTTAAGAGAACCGAACAAAAAAAAGAATACGCGACCAGTGAAGTTCATGCATTGCTCACAGGCAACTACACAGAAACAAGATCCCACAAAACACAGTGGGGAAATGGCTGCCTAAATATGATCCCCATTCAGAGACAACGATAAACAGCTGCCTCTGATTGGAAACCATACCAGGCCAACATAGAAACAAAACACCTAGATAGGAACACCCACCCTAGTCACACCCCGACCTAACCAAAATAGAGAATAAAAAGGCTCTCTATGGTCAGGGCGTGACAACAATGAGAAATGCAACTACAAAATAGTAGTCTTCTCCCATTTTTTGAACCATTGTCCCCACCCACAAGGTGTATAAACAACAACAATAAATAAGAATAAGATAATAGATACAAAACAAAAACGTGCAGATCATAAATCAATCAACTCCAATTAGCACATGTAGGACAGTATGCAAGTGTGTGTGCATGGACTTTGCAGATGTATTTCTCACATGTGCAGCACATAGTACTTGTATTACAGTCCTTCTTTGGGGGGCGGAATCTCCTCTTGCCTTTCCAAGCTGCAGCCTCAGGTGGATCAGGACAAGATTCAGCACCCTGAACAGCTTTCACACGTGACATTGTGCCCCCTCAGTCCATCTGTCACATCAAACACGACCCGCATCCCATGGTTCATCTCCGGGCCTCCACTGGTCGGCTTCCCTGTGTAGACTTGCATCTTCCAAGCGTAGCTGGATTGTGCGTCACAGGCCACCCATATCTTGATGCCATACTTGGTTGGCTTGCTGGGCATATGCTGCCGGAAAGGAGAGCAACCTTTTGACAAAAGCGATTACTATCAGTAATTAGTATCAGTGTCACAGAAAACAATCACATAAATCAATGATATTACAGCAATATATAATAAAATGAACAGTGAAAATCACTTACATTACAGATATGAAAATAAAAATGTACTTCTGAAAGGAACCAGTTGCTCATCCACTGTTATTTCAGGCCCAGGGTTGTAGAGGTATGGCAGACGCTCCACCCACTTCTCACAGACCTCTCTCATGGCCACCAGTTTGTCTCTCACACGTCTTGCAGGTCTTGACTCACGGTTATCAAATCGTAGCATTCTTGAGAAAGCTACATCGTGGCACGGAAAATCGCCCTTCTACTCTCTGCATCRCCAGAGACTAGATGTAGCCTCACCTCGGGAACTATACACACCTGCTAAGATTAGCAGCCCTATGTAGGCACGCAGGTCAATCTCATCCATCCTTTTCCAGTTGTCTCCATATTTATGGAAACCCTCCAAATTTGTCACCTCCAGGATGATATTTTCGATGTCTGGTGTGATGAACATGTAGAATGTTGAGGTGATGTCCTGGGCAACTGCATGTCTTGTGGGCCCTGGGGTCATCCTTTGTGCTTTTGTGCTGCCATCCTGCCCTGGTTGTCATATGGTGATAGGGGCCATGTTATTTTGCTGTTGTTTGACAAAAATGTCTCTTTTTCAGCTTAGGGGATTTCTTCTTCATCTGAAGATGATGCATCGTGCTCTGGGTTGTATTCTTCCCCATCTTCTTCTTCAGATACCTCCTCCTCTTCTAAATAATCTTGTTCCTCCTGGACATCTGAAAGAATTAGATCTACGACCTGTTGGGCACTGAAACGTGCACTCATGGCTTCAGCAAAGAGAGAACTGGAGGGACTGTCATCTGCAGCACCTTTATAACCTCTAACTGCATCCCCCATTAGTAAACAATGCTTTCAATACATTTTTATTTTGTCTTAAATGTTGTTTCTTTTGTCTGAAATAGTTTTTTATTTTGTCTGTGAACTGTCATGTGTGGGGTCGTGGAGGGGTCGCGGAGGGGTCGTGGAGGGGAGATGTGGCACGTGTACAAGAACGTTTTACTTTTGTCTGTTCAATCAGTAGCACACAATCTCAATTTCTCATTGTGTGTGTGTGTGTCTTTGTGGTTTTTGCGGTGTGTAAATGATCTTATAACTGCCTGGTCAAAAATGACCCTATGTCAATCTTTGTACCCTGGTGGAGTACAGCTTTCATAGAAATATGAGCAAAGGCAATGTTTCACTTTTTCTAATGTTGGGGTCACTACTTACTTACTGACTTTATTGTCCCCATGGGGAAATGTTGGTGCAATGTCATGTACACGTTCAAAGTGGCGTTTAAATACAAAACAAAATTGATAATACAACTTTCATAACAGTTACATACAAATAACATTTTAAAAAAAGACTAGACTGCTGGCCTTACTGGGTGGAGAGGAACATTAGCCTGCTGGCCTTACTGGGTGGATAGGAACATTAGCCTGCTGGCCTTACTGGGTGGATAGGAACATTAGCCTGCTGGCCTTACTGGGTGATAGGAAACATTAGCCTGCTGGCCTTACTGGGTGGATAGGAACATTAGCCTGCTGCCTTACTGGGTGGATAGGAACATTAGCCTGCTGCTTACTGGGTGGATAGGAACATTAGCCTGCTGTCCTTAACTGGGTGGATAGGAACATTAGCCTGCTGGTCTTACTGGGTGGATAGGAACATTAGCCTGCTGTCCTTACTGGTAGGATAGGAACATTAGCCTGCTGGCCTTACTGGGTGGATAGGAACATTAGCGGACTGGTCTTACTGGGTGTTAGGACATTAGCCTACTGGCCTACTGGGTGGATAGGAACATTAGCCTGCTGGTCTTACTGGGTGGATAGGAACATTAGCCTGCTGTCTTACTGGGTGGATAGGAACATTAGCTGCTGGTCTTACTGGGTGGATAGGAACATTAGCCTACTGGCCTTACTGGGTGGATAGGAACATTAGCCTGCTGGTCTTACTGGGTGTTAGGAATTAGCCTACTGGCCTTACTGGGTGAGAGAACATTAGCCTGCTGGCCTTACTGGGTAGATAGAACATTAGCCTACTGCCTTACTGGGTGGATAGGAACATTAGCCTGCTGGTCTTACTGGGTGGATAGGAACATTAGCCTACTGGCCTTACTGGGTGGATAGGACATTAGCCTGCTGGCGCTTACTGGGTGGATAGGAACATTAGCCTGCTGGCCTTACTGGGTGGATAGGAACATTAGCCTGCTGTCCTTACTGGGTGGATAGGAACATTAGCCTGCTGGCCTTACTGGGTGGATAGGAACATTAGCCCGAGCTATTTAGGAGGATATCACACGTGGCAGAAATGATTTCTAGTTGTGTTTTTCCTGCTGAGGGGGGCCCTATACCTGCGCCCAGAGGGGAGTAGTTCAAAGTCCGGGTACAGGGGGTGGCTTGGGTCTAAAATGATTTTGTGAGCCTTACGGAGGGCCCTGACCTTAAAGATCTCATCCAAGCCTGTCTGTTTGACTCCAAGTCTCCAAGACTCCAAGCTTGCTGTGGGGATAATCTTTAGCATATTTCTCTAGSTGACAGTGGCATTGCTAAACCAACAAACAATACCACAAGTTAAAATACTCACAATGAAAGATTTGTAAAACAGAGTCAGTATAGTACAGTCTACATTAAAAGATCCCAGCTCTAGGAAAAGTCATCAAATTTCAAGTTGAAAAATCATCATTTCGGGTGTTTTCTCTGCTGTTAAACATAGTGGCGGGTCATTTTTTACCCTTAAGACAACACAAGGGTTAATATTAACACAGAGTCTGGCTTCAGACAAGCGCCTCCATTCCATTGGCTATCAGACTTGAGAAACAGGTAGGTGACTTTCTAACGGCAGCTATTGTTTTACCCAGACACATATTTCATCACTATTCTCAGACCCCCCCAAAAATACATTGCAGTGATGTATCCCAGCACTGTAAAGAAATGCTTTATGGCATATGGCATTTGGCTGACCACCCCCACAGTTATTTGGGTGAATGATAAAGATACGTTTGTAGCAGTGTTCATAATGTTCATGATAAGTTATGGTCTCCTGCCAATCTTTCCTCCGTTGGGGTATTAGGCAGTTTTGACCAACCTTCTTCTTATCTCCCTCACTATCTTTAAGCACCAGCTGTCAGAGCAGCTCACAGATCACTGCACCTGTACATAGCCCATCTATCATTTAGCCCAAACAACTACCTCTTCCCCTACTGTATTTATTTATTTTGCTCCTTTGCACCCCATTATTTATATTTCTACTTTGCACAATCTTCCACTGCAAATCTACCATTCCAGTGTTTTACTTGATATATTGTATTTACTTCGCCACCATGGCCTTTTTTTTGCCTTTACCCCCCCTTATCTCACCTCATTTGCTCACATTGTATATAGACTTATTTTTCTACTGTATTATTGACTGTATGTTTGTTTATCCCATGTGTAACTCTGTGTTGTTGTATGTGTCGATCTGCTTTGCTTTATCTTGGCCAGGTCGCAATTGTAAATGAGAACTTGTTCTCAACTTGCCTACCTGGTTAAATAAAAAWAWAAAATAAAAATKGATGTCTAACACAATAAAGCCAACTATATAGTCATTTCTATTCCAGCAGCGAATGTGATATATTGATGAAATTGTATGACTGTCCCAGGGGGCTTGATCTTCCTGAAGGTGATGCTGACTTCAGATAAGATTCCATAGTTAATCATCCTATCTCAATGACTCTTGGCATGACCATCATTCAATTGTGCTAGATCAGACAGCCCATCCTCTAATTAGCAGGGGTGGACATCTCCMGTCCTCGAGGGCCTGATTGGTGTCACACTTTTTCTTCATCCTTAGCAAACAAAGCTGATTAATCATATTGTATTCTAAACTGAAGATCATGACTGGGTGATTATTGGAGTCAGGTTTGTTAGCTGGAGCTGGGTTCAAAACGGTGACACCAATCAGGCCCTCGAGGACTGGAGATGTCCAACCCTGCGTCTAATGTGTTCTCGATTCCCCTCTTACAGGTTCTTCACAATGATCCTCTAATACTCCCAGCAGGCATAAAGCTGGGGGCTTGGGAGTCATGCGGCATGACATAATGTATTAAAACAACATTATAGTGTGAGTAATAAACATACTCTACAGGACATTCAAAAACACAATACCTAATTCATGGACAGGTACAGGGACCTGGAGAGGTAGCCTTGTTTTAAAGAGGATAGTTTTAAATTGAGAATGTGTAAAAATGAATGCACAAAGGTTGACTATACAGCAAAATACAATAAATGTTGGTTACTTCTCCACAGAAAACCAGGGAGGTGTGACTAATCTGATCATCTATTTTTTAGAGAAAGTAAGTATAGACTAGAGAAGTTTTCAATAGAACTGAAATTGCTCCACTATACTGTATTTTATGCACATAACGTAGCTGGAATAAAAGGATGCCCGCAGGTGCTCTGCTGATGCTTGACAGTATTTTTAGTTTATTATTACACATTTTTTAAAGTTCCACTGAAGAACCCTCAATCAATCCCAAGGTGACATGGCTGAGTTACGAAGTAAATTGGCTCCCAGAAGTGGTTTCAGCTTTAGTTGTATCACTATCTGTTCGCCCCTTTCTTTAGACGAGAAATAGAATGAGAAAATCTCAAGTGGATAAATCAAAAGATATGCAATGACAGTTTGTTTTAAATAATTTGTATCAGTGACACACGTTTCACTCAGAAAAACTGAGAGAAAACAGTCTATAACTTGGGTGACTGGAGTCTCTGACAATTTTATGGGCTTTCCTCTGACATCGCCTATTATATAGGTCCTGGATGGCCTATTATATAGGTCCTGGATGGCAGGAAGCTTGGCCCCAGTGATGTACTGGGCCGTTCGCACTACCCTCTGTAGCATCTTACGGTCAGCTGCCGAGCAGTTGCCATACCAGGCGGTGATGCAAATGGTGTTGGAGTCGTGTTTGGCCACGCAGTCATGGGTGAACAGGGAATACAGCAGGGGAATAAGTACACACCCCTGAGGGGCCCCAGTGTTAAGGATCAGTGTAGCAGACGTGTTGTTGCCTACTCTTACCACCTGGGGGCGGCCTGTCAGGAAGTCCAGGATCCAGTTGCAGAGGGAGGTGTTTAGTCCCAGGGTCCTTAGCTTATTGATGAGCTTCGTGAGCACTATGGTGTTGAACGCTGAGCTGTAGTCGATGACCAGCATTCTCACACAGGTGTTCCTTTTGTCCAGGTGAGAAAGGGTGGAGTGATTGAGAATGGGTCATCTGTGGATCTGTTAGGGCGGTATGCGAATTGGAGTGGGTCTAGGGTGTCCGGGAGGATGCTGTTGATGTGAGCCATGACCAGCCTTTCAAAGCACTTCATGGCTACCAACGTGAGTGCCACTGGGCACTGGTTGGGATGTGTACGTACAGTCACTGTGGGGACGACGTCATCGATGCCCTTATTGATGAAGTTTATGACTGAAGTGGTGTATTCCTCAATGCCATTGGATGAATCCCGGAACATATTCCAGTCTGTGCTCACAAAACAGTCCTGTAGTGTAGCATCCGCGTCATCTGACCACTTCCATATTGAGCGAGTCACTGGTACTTCATGCTTTAGTTTTTGCTTGTAAGCAGGGATCAGGAGGATATAATTGTGGTCAGATTTGCCAAATGGAGGGCGGGGGAGAGCTTTGTATGCATCTCTGTGTGTTGGAGTATAGGTGGTCATAGGATTTTTTCCCCCCTGGTTGCACATGTGACATGCTGATAAAAAAAAAATGGTAAAACTGATTTAAGTTTGCCTGCATTAAAGTCCCCGGCCACTAGGAGCCCCGCTTCTGGGTGAGCATTTTCTTCTTTGCTTATGGCCTTATAGAGTTGGTTGAGAGCGGTCTTAGTGCCAGCTTTGCTTTGTGGTAGTAAATAGACGGCTACGAATAATACAGATGAGAACTCTCTTGGTAGATAGTATGGTCGACAGCTTTTCATAAGTTTCTCTACCTCATGTGAGCAATACCTTGAGACTTCTTTAAAACTTCTTAAGGCTAGGGGGCAGTATTTTTCGTTTTTGGCTAAAAAACGTACCCATTTGAAACTGCCAATTTCTCAGCCCCCGAAACTAGAATATGCATATAATTGTCAGATTAGGATAGAAAACACTCTGAAGTTTCCAAAACTGTCAAAATCTTGTCTGTGAGTTAAACAGAACTGATATTGCAGGCGAAAACCTGAGGAAAATCCAATCAGGAAGTGCCCCTGTTTTTGAAACCTCTCTGTTCTTATRCATCCCTATTGCCCATTTAAAGAGATATCAACCAGACTCCTTTTTCTATGGCTTCCCTAAGGTGTCAACAGCCTTTAGACCTAGTTTCAGGCTTTTATTTTGAAGAATGAGTGTGAACAACCACATTGCATAAGTGGATAGGTGGGGGCTCTCAGAGTGAGTTGCGCTCAAAAGAGAAAGGCAGCCATTGTTACTCCCGGTCCTAGTGAAAAGCCAACTGTCCCGGTTGATATATTATCGAATAGATATTTGAAAAACACACTGAGGATGGATTATAAAAAACGTTTGACATGTTTCTGTGGACATTATGGATATAATTTGGAATTCTTGTCTGCGTTGTCGTGACCGCTCTTTCCGGTGGATTCCGGAGGTATTTGGATATAAAACATATCTTTATGGAACAAAAGGAACATTTGTTGTCTATCTGGGAGTCTCGTGAGTGAAAACATCCAAAGATCATCAAAGGTAAACGATTAATTTGATTGCTTTTCTGATATTCGTGACCAAGTTACCTGATGCTAAGTGTACTTATTGTTTTGTCAAGCGATTGATAAACTTACACAAACGCTTGTATTGCTTTCGCTGTAAAGCATAATTTCTAAATCTGAGATGACAGGTGGATTAACAAAAGGCTAAGCTGTGTTTTGCAATATTGCACTTGTGATTTCATGAATATGAATATTTTCTAGTAATATTATTTACCTGTGGCGCTATGCTACGCTATGCTATTCAGCGTTGCTGATGACAATTATCCCGGATCCGGGATGGGTGGTTCAGAAAGGCTAATAGACATCGCGCACCAGCTGTTATTGACAAAAAGACACACACCCCCACCCCTCGTCTTACCAGAGGTAGCGTCTCTGTTCTGCCGGTGCATGGAAAATCCTGCCAGCTCTATATTGTCCGTTTCTTCGTTCAGTCACGTCTCGGTGAACCATAAGATGTTACAGTTTTTAATGTCTCGTTGGTAGGATCATCTTAATAGTAGGTCATCAATTTTATTTTCTAACGATTGTACGTTAGCAAGGAGAATGGAAGGCATTGGGAGTTTATTCACTCGCCTCCGGCTTCTCGTGGATCTGGGCCTGTTCCAGTGAAAGCAGGATATCCTTCTCGTCGGACTCGTTAAAGGAAAAAGTTTCTACCAGTCCGCGGTGAGTAAATGCTTTTCTGATGTCCAGAAGTTATTTTCGGTCATAAGAGACGGTAGCAGCAACATTAATTCACCAATAAGTAAAAAAATAAGTTACACAAAATGCAAAAAAATWACAAAATTGCACAATTGGATGGGAGAATGTAAAACGTCAGCCATATGTTCTTCGGCGCCATCTTATTACCATCCTGTGATGTCATCAACATCCTCAGAAAAGATAGCTCCCCGGCAGGATGAGTGAATGCTGTTGTTAGTAACAGCACAAAAGCAGAATACTGTATTTGTTTCAAATGAGCTTTTACCCTGCTTCACGGGGCAATGGAATTAATCGATCCAACTCTGAGAACATTGACCAAGACGTGTTTGTTTTCCTAACGGCTCAAAACGAGAATCTGTTTGGGCTATGAGCAATTCCACTTGATCTGAAACACTCTCACCGTGATACCTACCATTTGGCCTGCCAGGAGGCTGTAGTCCATTACAACATAGAGCACAGAGCATCTAACAAAMTGGATTCCCATGAAAAATAATATCGACTTGAAGGGAAAAACCCATGCATCTACCCACATCATTGCAACACGACCTGACAAGAATAGATGAAAACAGTGAATATCCTCACATGGCCAAATTGAGTCTTAGGCTACAGCCTGGTAGGTACTGTACACTCATGCAGCACTCATCATGGGAGGATTGTAAAGAGGTTTACAAGATCGCGTAAGAACAGATCCATTTTCAACACCCCGTTCTTCACAGGATCACACTAGTGGTAACTATAAAGCCTGTAGTAATCTACCAACCCAAAGARGGGCTCTGTCGCTGTATCGAGTCCATTCGACTGACAATTAGGTAGATGTCTAGTTTAGTGTAAATAGTGATCAATGCCTTTATCTAAGCKTTCAGTTATATTTTGTCAAAACAAAACACTATTCTTCCTCATATGTTTCCTCAAGAATTCTACTTGTTTCATCTTTGTCTGAGCTAATGTAATTCATGTGAAGCTCCAGTGGCGATAACTAATTCTGCTTCCACTCTTGATCCACGTTGCAACCCAAGGCCAGAGGCACATAATAACAGGAAGTTCATTATCATTCTATTTCTCCGGCTTGTGATTGAGAGTCCAATGCCTCATTCATACACCGTCGCCTGGACCATCATGGTTCTGCATTAAAGAGCTGAGAGACAACAACCTTCAACAACAATCAATAACAGTGCTTCCAAACACATCTTTAGCTAGTTCAGACAGGCTTGTTGTTCAGCAGGTGGCTGCCTGCTTTTTGTTAGTCACTTCAGCAGTTGGTCTATAATATTGAGTAGAGGGAAAGGTGGATGGGCCCGTTCATTTGTCATGCTTTTCCCAGGGACACTGCCATCGCTATACCTGCTGGAACATGGCAGCCATCTCAGAGATAAGCACAGGAGTGAGCCGACAAATGTCTTGACCGGCAAATACAGTACGAATACTTCGGTTATCTTATTTTTCTTGGTTAAAGTCTATTTGTCACAACTCTTACCAAGTTTCTTTCTTGTCCACAAACCAACTCGTACGCACATACGGCAGCATGCATACTGTAAACTAAGAATGTTTCACAGATATGAATAAAGATATCATGGCAGCTGCTTTCCTAAAGAATCCAGAATACATGGTGCCAGCATGCCTGTTTGTTTAGAGGGTAAGCTGTCCCTCCTGTGCCCTGCAGTAAAGACAGTCAACTGAACACCATGTAAAGTTATCTSGTCCTTATAGCTGGTAAACAAACATTATCATGCTTCAGAGAACTTGTAAACTTTTGCCACCATAACTCATTGGTGCCGTAGCTAATATACGGKACAAAACCGCCCAATGTTGTTAATGACAATCGCACGCCTATTTCATCATGACCACGCGTGTGTCTGCTAAACCGTAGCATAATTAAATGTATACTTTAATTTTAATTGGTACATTCCAAGATATACAGCATATTAATAAGTGTTTGCAAACGATAATCACTCAGAGCAATATATGATACAAACACTGTGTACTGTATGCCCATGCATGACATAAAGATCAAAGGTGATTTCTCCCTTTAAAAGACAGTATGATCTCCAGAAGTCATCATACAAATAAACATAAAACTGTACAGTCATCTGCATTCTATTACCAGAATTACAACAACAACAAAAACACATGTATGATGAAATCWATCAACATGACGGCAAAATGTGCCMCTCATTCAAATCTAGGGGCAATTTTACTTGGTATTGTTAAGAATTCCGTTTAGAATTCCCGTTACAGGGCTCTTTTCGGCCCAGACACTGTGGCCGCTCAGCCAACTGTAGTAAACAGTGAAAGGTCTTTACCCAAATATATTTATTACTAATGCACAAAAACCTAGTGAAATTCAAGCTATTACACACCGCAAAAATCAAAGTGAACGGACTTGGCAAATATTGGACAGGTACAATGTACACTGACTGTAAAGGAGCTTTGTTTAATTTCCATCTCTACTGGGACCTACCCAGACCTGCTATTTATCATGCAAATATCAGCCTCTGACACCAGCTCACACATTCACCCTACAATGACTATGGGGTTGAAGTGCAGACTGTCAGCTTGAATTTGATGGTATTTTTATCCATAGCGGCAGAACCATTTACAAATTACAGTACTTTTTGTGCATAGTCCCCCCATTTAAGGTGATCAAAAGTATTGGGACAAATGGACTTATATGTGCATTTAAATGAATGGTAAATAATGTATTGTGTCATTTTGGAGTCACTTTTCTTGTAAATAAGAATAGAATATGTTTCTAAACACTTCTACATTCACGTGGATGTTACCATGATTACGGTGAATACTGAATTAATCGTTAGTAATGATGAGTGAGAAAGTTATACATATTGTCATACGCCTCCAAAATGACACAATACATTATTTACCATTCATTTCTATTGGGCACAAAATAATCTGAAACACAACCAAAACAAACAGCAAATTCATAGAACTAATGTGTAGAGTCACAAGATTGATATAGTCCTTGTGTGCTATGAATACGGGGCAAAAAAATAAACTTTTGACTACTTTATTAAACATATCAATGAATTTGTGCCAAAAATGTTGGTCTCCTAAAATAGTGGTACTATATACAAAAAGTACTGTAATTACTAAACGGTTCACCCGATATGGATGAAAATACCCTCAAATTAAAGCTGACAGTCTGCACTTTAGTCAATGTTTAATTTGAAATCCAAAGTGCTGGAGTACAGAGCCAAAACAACAACACAATTGTCACAGTCCCAATACTGCTGGAGCTCACTGTATATTTCAACAATAAGGCATGAGTAGAAGTGCCTGGACACAGCCCTTAGCGGTGGTATATTGGCCATATAACACAAACCCAGAGGAGCCTTATTGCTTTTATAAACTGATTACCAACGTAATTAGAGCAGTAAAAATKTATGTTTTGTCATACCCGTGGTATACGGTCTGATATATCACGGCAGTCAGCCAATCATCATTCAGGGCACGAACCACCCAGTTTATAAATAGAGATATTGTGATGTAATAAGGCTCAGGTCAGGTTTAGATGACAGCTGCCTGTGGTCCTTGATAAAGGAACAAATGAGTGGTCAAACTGATGAGTAATCTGTGAACATGTCTTTTCCCCTACCAGTACAGCTCTACGGGTGGGTTAACTGGATTAAATCAAGGTTTATCTAGGAATCTTGTTGCACCAAATTATAAACCTTGATTTACAAAAGCTAGATTAGCTCTAATCCTAGATTAATTTAAACCATGTTGGTGCAACCCACCCTACAGTATGTGTTCAATTCGCTGATACTCGTACTGACAGAGTCTCCCACAACAATTGACCAATGACAAATTGCCTTCAGACAATCACATTCAATATTGATATGAAAATACATGATCGAGAGAAAAAAATCCCCCTAAAGCACTCTCGATTCTCTTTGTTTTAAAGGCCCAATGCAGTTGTCAATTTCTGGATAACAATTAAGTACCTTAAAATGGTATAAAAAAAATGAACAAAACAGTTCCTTAGCAAAGAGCAATTTCTCAAGCAAGGATTTTGCTAGGACTGTCTGGGAGAGGGGAAAACAGAACATGTCCTGTTATTGGCAGAGAGGTTTGGAAGTCTCTTTTTTATTGGTCTATTAAAACAGCAGTCAAAACTCCATCCCAACAAAACAGGCAGAGAATTCACCTGGTCTTTTAGCTCTTACCCTAAAATTGCATTATCATCATTTTCACACTATCATTCCAAACKCATAGTGTGGAAATATATATAAAACATGTGAAAATCGAGTTTTTGACTGCACTGGGCCTTTTCTCTGTTCTCCATGTCTTTGAAGAAGGAAAACAGCTTCTTGCTTTGTTCTCTCTCTCCTCTTCCCTACTCTCCTCCCCCCTACTCTCCTCTCCTCCCTCCTGTCTTCCCACCTTCTCATCTCCTCTCCCCTACTCTCCTGTCTTCCCACCTTCTCATCTCCTTCTCCTCTCCCCTACTCTCCTCACCTCCCCCTGTCTTCCCACCTTCTCATCTCCTCTCCCCTAATCTCCTCACCTCCCCCTGTCTTCCCACCTTCTCATCTCCTCTCCCCTACTCTCCTGTCTTCCCACCTTCTCATCTCCTCTCTCCTACTCTCCTCACCTCCCCCTGTCTTCCCATCTTCTCATCTCCTCTCCCCTACTCTCCTTCTCCCCCCCTCCTCTCCTGTCTTTCCACCTTCTCATCTCCTCTCCCCTACTCTCCTCCCCCCTCCTCTCCTGTCTTCCCACCTTCTCATCTCCTCTCCTCTAACTTCCCATCCTCTCCACCTCCTCCTCTCCTCTTGTCTTCTCCTCTCTGCATCTTCTCCTCTCTCCTCCACCCATTGCATACAGCATCATGACATGTTGTGTCTGCTGTCATCCGGCCCCTGCCTGTTCCAGTGTTCAGAGGGCTGCGGGCTAGACAGAAAGCTGAGCCGAGCCCTTGTGGCTAGCAGCCATTTCAATTCAGCACTGTGCTTTGAGCTTCAACCAATAAATCTCATGTGGTTCCAAATGAAATGAACTCCCCAAACCGAGCAGCCGTGTCGCGTACCGCCTGGCCGCCAGCCGCTTGTAGGCACAGACGTAATCAGAGATATTATTAATATTTCAGAAGGAGACACAATTGCTTGTGGCTATTCAATACTCCCTGACCAGCACGGGGATGAATTTTAGCGAAAATGACTGGAAATCTTGTTCATTTAGTTTGGAATGAAAGTGTGGGGCTGGTAATGATGTGATGATGGTAAACGCTGATAGGGTGGATGATGCAATTCTTGTKTACCTTAATCATCCATTGCTAAAATATGAGCTTCTGAAGAGCCTGTTGTTTGATATGTCTATCTGATGTTACCACCACTACATTCTAACCACAATCATCACAACCACCAACATAAACATTACAAACACTGGCGAAAATAGTCATAATGAACTAAAATAGGTTATTTTCCTCCTCAGTAGATGACAAATGTGCTTTTGAAATGACAATGAGGGAGCAGTGTGTTGTAACGGCTACGAGTTGCCTGCTGCTGTTGGTGAGAAATCTGGTGTCAAGCATGAGATCGATTTCATAGCGCTTCCTGGGTCCACTCGCACCGTGATGAGTTGTGGAGTCAGGGCTGGACAAAATAACATCTAGTAGCCTGGGGGCTGACTACTGACAGCATGCAGGCTAGGTAGGACCTACTCTGGACTGGGAAACACTGTGCCCTTCTCCCCTTCCATGACCAACCGATCTGATTCACAGAACAACGCCCACACAACACCCCCAACAAAACAGAACAATTTCACTAATAAAAGTAATAATAATAATAATACACATTGTTCAAAAACAGCTAGAGAAAGACAATCACACAGAAATAAAATAAAAGAAGTCGTAGGCTTTTCTTTTTGTATTTGAACTTTTCCAAGCCTTGCTCTATTTATAGCAGTGGAGCAATGGCCCAATGGTTGCCACCCCGTGGTGCTACAGATGGAGACTGGGACTGCGTCCCACAGGGCTCTGGTCAAAAGTAGTGCACTGTGTAGGGAATAGAGTTACATTTGGGACGCAGGCTGAGTCCTGCTGAAGCCCCTTTAAAAATCCCACAAATCCTCCTTTTCAGCCTAAATGTTAGTTCCACTTCCAGACCAAATCGCCCTCCTTCCATTAACCTCTAGAGATCAACAGCTCTATCGACTCGATCTGCATTGTCCTGGCATTCAGTTTTAAAACAAATCACATGCAATTGTGGAATCCACGCTACTGAATGAATGAATGCTGTTTGAAAACATAGTATATGTCCCAAATGTGATTCTATTTGCTATGTAGTGAACTACTTTTTACCAGATCCCATAGTGCTCTGGTCAAAAGTAGAGCACTGTATAGGGAATGGGATGCCATTTGGGATGCARSCACAGTCCACATCAACAGAACGTGGGATTTGCATATACGCCAGCAGCTTCACGCAGATTAGCCTGCATATGTTTACAAATACAGTTGTCACGATGTCTGCTTCAATGTAGTGTAAACTAGCCTGATTGTAATGTGGATGTGAAGACGAGATTGCCAATTGGTTTGGCAGGACGCAGGTAGCTGTCTGGCTGTGGGGTCTGGCTCGAGGCAGAATAACTTCTAGGCGGCTAAACATGGATACATATGAATGTATGAATCTGACCGCCGTCTGCAAACGTGAATACTGTCAGGTAACATGGGATGTTGATTGAGGCAGAATAGCATAGATGTTTAATCTGTAATCCATGTTGAATGAATCTGACACCCATAGCCAGGGGAGATCTGTATCAGGGGTCGTATTCATAAACAGTGCTGATCCAGAATCAGGTTTATCCTGGCCATGTAATCTTATTCATTTATTGATCAGGGCAAAACTTATCCTAGATCATCACTCCTACCCTGGTTCGGTCTAGGACAGTCTAGCACTCTGAAAGACAAAGAGATCCAGAGATCCAAGAGGATGCCGGGACACTTAATAGCCAGGTACCCCTGACCCTCATTCCCACTGTCCCCCTGACCTTCTGTCTCCCTGTCTTAGTGTCTGGTTGTCCACCACCTCTACCTTAGTGTCCTCTATCTTCCTGATAGCTGTCTGGTTTTCTACCACCTCTACCTTAGTGTCCTCTATCTTCCTGATAGCTGTCTGGTTGTTCTACCACCTCTACCTTAGTGTCCTCTATCCTCCTGATA
>NC_036870.1:29871070-29872633 GCF_002910315.2 Salvelinus sp. IW2-2015
TTCTGTTCCTCGTCCACTTGTCGATCTGGCCCTCTGTACCCCTGCCCCTCTGTCCCCTGTCCCATGTCCCCTGTATCTTCCTGATAGCTGTCTGGTTGTCCACCACCTCTACCTTAGTGTCCTCTATCTTCCTGATAGCTGTCTGGTTGTCCACCACCTCTACCTTAGTGTCCTCTATCTTCCTGATAGCTGTCTCACCACCTCTACCTTAGTGTCCTCTATTCTTCTGATAGCTGTCTGGTTGCACCACCTCTACCTTAGTGTCCTCTATTCCTGACTGATAGCTGTCTCACCACCTCTACCTTAGTGTCCTCTATCTTCCTGATAGTCTGTCCACCACCTCTACTTAGTGTCCTCTATCTTCCTGATAGCTGCTGGTTGTCTACCACCTCTACCTTAGTGTCCTCTATCTTCCTGATAGCTTTCTGGTTGTCTACCAGCTCTACCCCTGATAGCTGTCTGGTTGTCTACCACCTCTACCTTAGTGTCCTCTATCTTCCTGATAGCTGTCTGGTTGTCTACCACCTCTACCTTAGTGTCCTTTATCTTCCTGATAGCTGTCTGGTTGTCCACCACCTCTACCTTAGTGTCCTCTATCTTCCTGATAGCTGTCTGGTTGTCTACCACCTCTACCTAGTGTCCTCTATCTTCCTGATAGCTGTCTGGTTGTCCACCACCTCTACCTTAGTGTCCTCTATCATCCTGATAGCTGTCTGGTTGTCTGCCACATGCAAAAAGGCAGAAATAGAGTACCTGTGTGTACTTACAATGTGTGTGTGTGTGTGTGTGTGTGTGTGTGTGTGTGTGTGTGTATCCTTGTGTATGACAGTGAGTGAGTACCTGTATGTATTGCATGACAGAGTGTGTTCATGTACTGTGTGTATATGGCAGAGTGTGTTATTGTACTGTGTGTATATGGCAGAGTGTGTTATTGTACTGTGTGTCTATGGCAGAGTGTGTTACCGTACTGTGTGTATATGACAGAGTGTGTTACTGTACTGTGTGTATATGACAGATTGTGTTCATGTACTGTGTGTATTACTGTATTGTGTGTGTTACTGTACATCCAGTGTGTGTGTGTGTGTGTGTGTGAATGTGACTGTGTGTACTGTCGGTGTTCCTACATTTTTGTGTCACGTTAAGGTGTGTGTGTGTGTGTGTGCATGTGTGTGTGGGTTGTGGGGGAGGGGGGTCCTTCCTACATTCCTCTTGGCTCTATCCCGCCCAAAGTCCGAGCCCAGTCACGTCCTGCTTCGGGATGCTGTCTCCCTAGTAGATTTCTCAGAAGTGCACATCGAGGAGACAGCAGAATTGATTAGAACATGGAATGCATAACATTTTGGCCTGATAAATAGTAAATTCACAAGGCCCTTCTGTATTGTGGTAAGGCCCATCACCATACATAACAGAAAGACCACCTATATCACAACCTAATGTATAACAACAGTAGGATATCCAAAGATACAGAACTTTTATCTAACCCTTTTATGTACCTGTAACACTTTTATCTAACCCTTTTATGTACCTGTAACACTTTTATCTAACCCTTTTATGTAACACTTT
>NC_036870.1:29873043-29883643 GCF_002910315.2 Salvelinus sp. IW2-2015
GTACCTGTAACACTGCAGCAAAAACAAAATCATACCCTGATGAAGACAGCTTGTCTGTCGAAACGTTGGACATAAATGTTTTTGCATCTGAGCTCTTAGAGTGTGCGGCTCTCCTTTATTTTTTTCAGCGTTCCACTCCGCTAGCCAGCACCTCGCCTAAATAGGTGTGCGTTTCTTTCGCCTCCAAAAACAAAATCATACCTATATAGCCGTCTGCGCAACAGACGGCTATATAGGTACGCTAATACAGGACTAGTAAAAGCCCAGTGCACCATTTTTGCCTTCGCTTCACAAGTAAGCAGGTGTGTAGTCCTGGGTAGTGTAGTGCTCTTCTTTTTCAATTWAAAAATACATGGAATATCAATTAGCCTATATTTAATTACCACAAAAATTCYGTAGAAAATGCTAGAATGGCAAACMAAATAAATATGTAGGYTACAGCAGCCTGGAGGTAAATGGTGCTTTCTTCCCCGTCTTCTCTCTGGCAGATGATGAACTGTGAGCTACATGTGTGCACTGCAGAGACATGTTGGAGGCTTGACAAGTTAAGAATATCAGAACGTTAAAAAATACAATCAAAATGAACCATGTCTGCCTTGATRTTCATAAAACTCCACGACCTGCTCTTGCGCAGTGGAACCCAGAACGATATGTGACCACTTGCGTACAGCGACCCCGTTCCGCCGAGGACACCCAAACTAGAGTGGCCACCGCAAAGGAGCCCGACCCTYTCTGGAAGTTGCTGTAGCCACTGCTTTGGATATGTAGGCCTTATTGGCTATGGGTTGAGATGTGATTGACAGTGATAATGGCCTATTTTTAAATTAAGTATGCTTAACTTGGTGTTTGAGGGTATTAAAAATATAAAATTTTCTTGAGACAATATGGCAGACGTTGCAATTGGAGGATGCATTTTATGCATATTTTATAACAGAGCTCTGCAACCATGTTCCTGGAGAGCGACCATCCKGTAGGTTTTCATTCCAACCCTAATCTAGCTCACCTGATGCTAACGATTAGCTAGTTTATAAAATGGATTGGTTAGTTACAACTGGGGTTGGAGTGAAACCCTACAGTATGGTATCACTCCAGGAACAGGGTTGGAGAGCCCTGTAATGATACATTTAACATTATAGTCATTTAGCAGATGCTCTTATCCAGAGGGATTTACAGGAGCAATTAAGGTTAAGTGCCTTGCTCAAGGGCACATCGCCAGACATTTTTATGATACGGTATTCAATCTGTCGGTACAAACTTTGATTGAGGAAATTATGACATTGTTTATGTATTTTTTCCCACTCCCTCACCTAAAACAAATTGCTCTACACCGCTGCAAGTAAGATGTGTGGTATTTCTGTAGTGTCTGTAAGCCACATGTGTTCTCCGCTGGCGTCATCCATCTGAGCAGAAGCCAAAACGCAACCGTAAACGTGCTCATTACGAACAAACTAAATAAAGGACCTGGATTTAAGACACAGCACCATGGACAACTGCATTCACCCGGACACTTCGTGTCGCTATTTTGCTCTGCTGCTGACCACATTGGCCTTCTTCCACCATTTACATTGTGTCATAGCCTACACTTGGATTAGCCTACACTTGGATTAGCCTACACTTGGATTAGCCTACACTGTAATTCATTCAACTGGACTGGATTATTTTACCGCACCAGTTTTGCAATCCAAAGCATGAACGATAAATAAACGGAGATATATTGCGGCGCTGTAAAACATGTTTTGGCGGCTCCACAGACGGTTATATCCGCTAATAAAGGACTAGTAAAGGCTCAGTGCACTACTAAATGTTTTTTTATTAATATCTTTTATTATTCTGATTTTTCAGGGGATGCTTCAGCATCCCTACTTCCCGCGGCTATTCCTTGGAAGTAATTAGACCTCTTTAAAATGAAAATGTTACCTGTCCCTCCCCAAAACATGTAACCCTCCTCCTCCAAAAATGATAATAAAAAAAGAATAACAGGGATAAATATCAAATCCATCCGTGGTTGAGAACCACTACAGTATTCATACAGTACCATATTAATGTTATCCGCTAGACGGTGGCATTTACTCATTTAAGCATTAAGGGCCTTCCACACCAAGGATGGTAACTATAACGTTAAATTATACAGAACCATAAAACGTTGGTGAGCATCCACACTAGAGGCACGTTTATCTTCCTAAAGCCTACACCTGTCATCTGCTCAAAGCATCCTACTGTACGCCGTAGGACTCTTATTAGGGAGGTAACACAGACCATCCTACTGTACGCTGTAGGACTCTTATTAGGGAGGTAACACAGACCATCCTACTGTACGCTGTAGGCTCTTATTAGGGAGGTAACACAGACCATCCTACTGTACGCTGTAGGACTCTTATTAGGGAGGTAACCCAGTACCATCCTACTGACGTTGTTAGGACTCTTTAATTAGGGAGGAAACCCAGACCATCCTACTGTAGCTGTAGGCTCTTATTAGGAGGTAACGCCAGACCATCCTACTGTAACGCTGTAGGCCTCTTATTAGGGAGGTAACACAGACCATCCTTACTGTACGCTGTAGCCTTATTAGGGAGGTAACACAGACCATCCTACTGTACGCTGTAGGCCTCTTATTAGGGAGGTAACACAGACCATCCTACTGTACGCTGTAGGCCTCTTAATAAGCAGGTAACACAGAGAAGAAGAATAGCGGAGAGGCTTGTGTATGTAGCCTATAGCCTATTGCATAGCTGGAAGAGAGAGGCTAGAGTTGTGTACCTGAAGAAGCTAAATATTAGCTGCATATTAGGCCGCTAATTAGCCAAATAGTAGCTATAAATATTTACCTGTCAAAGGTGACAGATTATGAAATGGCAGATCTGTGCGTTCCTCCAGGTTRCGCTCTGTGTCTGTGGTCCTGGGCACAAAGCTCCACTATGAATTGGGCCTACGTTATTACACTAAAACATTGTTCTAGGCTACAACAACAGAGTGTAATGAGGAATGTAATTATTGTTATCAAGTGAGTACACAATTATTGGCTAGGGCTGTAAGCTGCTGTGATTTTACATTTCTTTTATTAGGATCTCCATTAGCTGTGGCGATTGCAGAAGCTACTCTTCCTGGGGTCCACACAGAACATTGAACATGACATTATACAGAAGAGTAATAGACAAACACAGCTCAAGGACATTTAAAACGGCACACCTAGCTGGTGGGCTAAGTCTGTGTGTCATTGCTGTGTGTAAATCAGTGGAGGCTGCTGAGGGGAGGACAGCTCATAATAATGGCTTCAATGGAGTCAATGGAAACCACGTGGTTGATGTGTTTGATACCATTCCATTGTCTCCATTCCGTCCTCCCCTCAGCAGCCTCCACTGGTGTATGTTGACTATTCTAAACAATTTGGAATTTTCAACACATTAATGCTTCACCTAAATAAGAAAAAGTGATTCAGTCAGTCTCTCCTTTACTTTTAGCCAAGAGAGACTGGCATGCATAGTATTGATATTATCCCTCTAATTACAGTAAAGAGCCAGCTAATAATTGCATAAACATCCTGTTTTTTGAATGCTTCATGTTACTCAGGCCCAGAAGCCAAAATATGCATATAATTGGTAGCATTGGATAGAAAACACTTTGAAGTTTCTAAAACTGTTAAAATAATGTCTGAAACTATAACAGAATTGTATTGGCAGGCGAAAATCCAAAGAAAATCCAACCAGAATGTTTTTCTTTTAGCTCCCAGGCTCTTATAATGGGAACCTATTGTTTCTATGTAAATCCGTCTCCCATATTGCAATTCCTATGGCTTCCACTAGATGTCAACAGTCTTATTCAAGGTTTCAGGCTTGTTTTATGAAAAACGAAGAAGTATTTTGAGTTTTTGTGAGAAGAGCACCGGAACAATATCAATATCTTTTCTGCGCACGAGAGAGAGGGCACGCGCTTACTCATTTTCTTTTCCTATTGAACATACTACTTTCTCTATGAAATATTATAGTTTATTTACATTTTAGAGTACCTGAGGATTATATAGAAACGTTGTTTGACTTGTTTGGACAACGTTTAGCGGTAGCTTTTTGGATTCCTTTGTCTGCATGTTGAACGAGTGGATTACTGAAATCGATGGCGCCAACTAAACTGACTTTTTGGGAAATAAAGAAGGATTTATCTAACAAAACGACCATTCATGTTGTAGCTGGGACCCTTGGGATTGCAAACAGAGGAAGATCTTGAAAAGTAAGTGATCTATTTAATCACTATTTGTGATTTTGTGAAGCCTGTGCTGGTTGAAAAATATTTTGATGTAGGGTGCCGTCCTCAGACAATTGCATGGTATGCTTTTGCCAGAAAGCCTTTTTGAAATCGAACAATGCAGTTAGATTAACACGAATTCAATCTCTTAAATGGTATAAGATACGTGTATGTTCATGAATGTTTAATATTACGATYATTTATTTGAATTGTGCGCCCTCCAATTTCACAGGATGTTGTCGGCGTGTGTCCCGCTAGCGGGACGCCTATCCCTACAGACAGCTCGGTACATTCAGCTTGTCAACAAACAAGTAGTAATGATGTCAATCTCTCTTCCACTTTAAGCCATGATAGATTGACATGCATATCATTAATGTTGTTCTGATCCAACTGCAATTTTCTTAAATCCCTCTTTTATGGCACCTGACCACACTACTGAACAGTAGTCTAGATGTGACAAAACTAGGGCCTGTAGGACCAGCCTTGTTGATAGTGTTGTTAAGAAGGCAGAGCAGCACTTTATAATGGACAGACTTCTCCCCATCTTAGCTACTGTTGTATCAATATGTTCATTATGTGATGTAGTTGAGGTTTAAGGTTTAGTGAATGATTTGTCCCAAATACAATGCTTTTAGTTTTGGAAATATTTAGGACTAACTTATTCCTTGCCACCCATTGTGAAAATAACTGTAGCTCTTTGTTAAGTGTTACAGTCATTTCAGTTGCTGTAGTAGCTGACGTGTATAGTAGAGATTGGAAAAAGTAAGGGGCCTACAAAGCTACCCTGGGGAATTCCTGATTCTACCTGGATTATGTTGGAGAGGCTTCCATAAAAGAACACCCTTTGTGTTCTGTTAGACAAGTAACTCCTTCTCCACAATATAGCAGGGGGAGTAAAGCCATAACACATACATTTCTCCAGCAGCAGACTATGATCGATAATGTCAAAAGCTGCATTGAAGTCTAACAAAAACAGCCCCCACAGGCCTCCAGAGTGGTGCAGCGGTCTAAGGCACTGCATCGCAGCGCTTGAAATATCACTACAGCCCCGGGTTTGATCCCAGGCTGTGTCACAGCCGGCCATAAAGCGGGAGACCCATGTGGTGGCATACAATTGGCTCAGCGTAATCCGGGTTAGTGGAGGGTTTGGTCGTCGGGATTTCCCTGTCCCATYGCACTCTAGTGACTCCTGGTGGCGGGCCGGAGCGCCTGCAAGCTGACTCTGGTCGCCAGTTGTACAGTATATCTTCCGACACATTGCTGTGTCAAGAAGCAGTGTGGCTTGGCAGGGTTGCGTTTTGGAGGACGCATGGCTCTCGACCTTCGCCTCTCCCGAGTCTCTACGGGAGTTGCAGCGACGGGACAAGACTGTAACTACCAATTGGATATCATGAAATTTCTAAAAGTGATTTTAGAAAAAATTATAACAATAATAATAATAACKAATTTAGGATGTAACACAAAATGTGGAATAAGTCAAGGGGTATGAATACTGTGTGTGTATGCATGCCTATGTGTGGGAATGCACACTCTATGTTTTCTCTAAGGAGAGCTAGACAGATGACATGTACACAGCCTCCACAACCTGCCGACATAATTAAAACCGGATTTTATAATTGGTGTGTGCATGACCATTTAGCCTGCTCATCTTCTTTTTCTAAATCCAGAAGAGGGCTTAAATTCCCAACCACCCTAACTCCTAAAACTGTGGCTTTGTCCCAAATGACACCCTATTGCCTACATAGTGCACTACTTTTAACCAGAGACCTATGGGCCCTGGGCAAATGTCCTGCACTACTTAGGGAATAGGGTACCATTTGGGACACATCATGGTATTCATGCAGATCCTACAGGAGCAGGCATCACCCCTACGCCCCGGGTTGCCGGAAGCTGTTCTTTGCATAATCTCTGAAGCCACATAAAAAAAACATATTCTTAATTAGGCATAATGTAATAGCTCGGAATGAAATAATATCATCACCATGCTAAAACAACTAGCATACAGTACTACAAAAAATATGAGCTATGACTTATTAGACAGAGGGATGATATGAAATACATTGGCTGAAATAGTAATGTATAGTTCCATCCAATCTAAGCAGTGTTTGTGTGTGACAGTGACTAAACAACCTCAATAAACTTCCAACTATACTCAATACCAGGGATGATCAACTGACCACAAGAACCCCAAACAGATATTAGATTTGACTAAAACCTAACCACTTCAAACCTTGCTTACAKTTGTATACGATCACGTTTCTCTCTATTATAAATCACTTGGAGCGGATTTGCTGGTGTTTTTACAGTCGTGTATGTTCAACAATGAAAATTCTCAAAAAAATTACAATAATAATATTTTTTTGCTCTGATATCTTGGGGGGACAAATAAAACCACCCACAGGCCTCCAGTTGGGAAACCCTGCTCTACAYGCTGCCTTAATAGCACAATTGCTTCCCTATGAATCATCCAGCCTGGTTGCTTACAAGAAACGTAGATGGGTGGATTMTTTTGAGGCTGGAAAGAACTGATAGCTACGGTGTGCCCTCAAGACAGACAAGACTGTCATGCATCCTGAGTGTGTCTCTGACAAGCTGTTCATCAGCCCCTGGACCYTCCAGACTAGAGCGGAGCTGTGTTGGACCTGGCTGTCTGAAAGCCATCAACCATCAGCCAGCATGGGGAAGCAGCAGCATTACACGGAACCCAAACCGGCTGCGTSCGTGCGCCATCGTGCCTATCGTGCAACATTTATTTTGTCCCCCCACACCAAACGCGATCACGACACGCAGGTTAAAATATCAAAACAAACTCTGAACCAATGACATTCATTTGGGGACAGGTCGAAAAGCAATTTAGCTAGGTAGTTTGCACTTGCTAGCTAATTTGTCCTATTTAGCTAGCTTGCTGTTGCTAGCTAATTTGTCCTGGGATATAAAGATTGAGTTGTTATTTTACCTGAAAAGCACAAGGTCCTCTACTCCGACAATTAATCCACACATAAAACGGCCAACCGAATCAATTCTAGTCATTTCTCCTCCTTGCAGGCTTTTTCCTCTTTGAACTTATATGGTGATCGCATCCAAACTTATCATAGTTTTACCATGAGACCGGCAAAACAGTTTGTCTTTCAATCACCCACGTGGGGTATAACCAATGCGGAGATGGACGGTGATGCCTGCTTCTATAAACCAATAGGAGATGGGAGAGAAAGACATTCATCGCAATCTGCGTCAGAAATAGAAGAGTTCTATTTTGCCCTTGGCAACGCAGACGCTCGTGGGCTGCCGCGAGCAGTGGTGGTGCATACATTGAATAACATAGATTTCTTACATTTATTTTGTGACGGCTCGCTCTCGCGAACGCGACGTGTCCCCGGTTCTGGTAAGCATGTTAGGCTTCCTTCATCTCCAGACTCCTGTTTGGACAGAGCAGAGAAGCTGCCCCATGGGCTCCTCCAGGACAAAGACCCATGGCTCCTCCCAGTATCATACCCATGGCCCCTCCGATCATACCCAATGGCGCCTCCAGTATCAGGACCCATGCTCCTCCAGTCATGCAGACCCCATGCTCCTTCCAGTATCAGACCCATGGCTCCTACCAGTTCGACCATGGCTTCCTCCAGGTCTCAGACCCATGTCTCGTTAGCATGCCTCCAAGTACCCATGGTCCTCAGTACCCATGGGCTCCGTCCGTATCAGATTGTTATATGGTTCACTTCTCTCTCTCGCTCGTCTCTCTCTCTCTCTCTCTCTCTCTCTCTCTCTCTCTCTCTCTCTCTCTCTCTCTCTCTTCTCTCTCTCTCTTCTCTCTCTCTCTCTCCTCTCTCTCTTCTCTCTCTCTCTCTCTCTCGGGTGTGTGTGTCACTTAATGCACAACTTGAGTCTCCTGAGACTACAATGAGAGCACAAAAGCAATATTTTAAATGATATTTGAAGTCTGCATAGCCAGTGTGCTAGCGGGCTACAGTAGAGAGGATTGATTTAAAAATAGATATGAAAACCAAGTGGATGTGAGTAGATGTAAAAAGATCTAACAAAGCAAAAGAACAATCCATGTCACATGGACTAGTACAGTAGGCCTTCCTCCTCAGTGATGTATAAACAAAGTGATCCCATACAGCATGGGTCCAAAATGGCACCCTATTTCCTATATAGTGCACAACTTATTTTTTTTTATACCTCCAATTTTGTGGTATCCAGTTGATAGTTACAGTCTTGTCTCATCGCTGCAACTCCCGTACGGATTCGGGAGAGGCAAAGGTCGAGAGCCGTGCGTCTTCCAAAATACAACCCGACCTAGCCGCACTGCACCCAGAAACCAGCCGCAACAATGTGTCGGAGGAAACACCAGACACCTGGTGTCAGGGTGCACTGCACCAGGCCCGCCACAGGAGTCGTTAGTGCACGATGGGAGAAGGACACCCCTGCCGGCCAAACCCTCCCCTAACCCGGACCATTGTGCGTCACCCCATTGGTCTCCCGGTCACAGCCAGCTGCGCCAGAGCCTGGACTCGAACACAGAATCTCTAGTGGCACAGCAGGCACTGCCGTACCTTAGACCACTGCGCCACTCAGGAGGCCCTTAGTGCACTGCTTTTAATCAGAACCTCATAGGACTCTGGTCAAAAGTAGTGCACTATGTAGGGAATAGGGTGCCATTTGGGACGCAGGCACACATACTAGAGCAACAGTTTATCATTGCTCTACCTATCTGGTTCAAGTCACCATGAAAAACAGTTATGGCTTCCACTGTTCTCTCTGGAGGGGCCATTGGAATAAATGACGCTAAAACATAATCATATTTTCACACCCGCAATAACTTGACGGCCACACACACTAAGCTTTTGTATTACGGCTGTTCACTATCACTGGAGTCCTGATAAAAATGTCAATAACAGATGTTTGTTGGCATTCAATATCTTACTGCAATAGCACACTTTTAGCATCTTTCAAGGTGGGTCGATTAAACGATCAGCAAATGGCATAATTTCAAATATAAATCATTAGATTTTTCAATTTTAGTAGACGCTGTTATCCAGAGCGACTTACAGCGTACATTTTCTTATTTTGTAACGGTGTAATTAAGTTGTTAAATTCCTGCATAAAATGGGTCTTATGCCACCTCCTGGTGGATTAGTGTGTTTTCATCGTCTAATACACTCAGTAATAAAGGTATGGGATTATGGGTAATTCACAGCAGATTTATGGAGAATTGCTGCGGGTGACTTGAATATTGAATGGTCCCGGGATAGAAATGTATAAAGTTGACATTACATCATGAAATGCACATTTTACATCGTACATTAGCAATTTATGTTATTAGTATCTACTGTTGTTGGTTTGGCGTCAAATAAGCCTCTTTATATGTTATTTGCCGAATCTCAGTTTGCCATGTGGGTTTTATGCTAAAGTTCCCTCTTTGAAGTTAGTAGTCACTAAAAGTGGCAGTAATAAAGCCTCTCTTGAAAAAGCAAAACCTTGACCCAGAAAATATAAAAAACTATCGGCCTATATCAAATATCCCATTCCTCTCAAACATTTTAGAAAAAGCAGTTGCGCAGCAACTCACTGCCTTCCTGAAGACAAACATATATATGAAACGCTTCAGTCTGGTTTTAGACCCCATCATAGCACTGAGACTGCACTCGTGAAGGTGGTAAATGACCTTTTAATGGCGTCAGACCAAGGCTCTGCATCTGTCCTCGTACTCCTACACCGTAGTGCTGCTTTTGATACCATCAATCACCACATTCTTTTGGAGAGATTGGAAACCCAAATTGGTCTACAAGGACAAGTTCTGGCCTGGTTTAGATCTTATCTGTCGGAAAGATATCAGTTTGTCTCTGTGGATGATTTGTCCTGACAAATCAACTGTAAATTTCGGTGTTCCTCAAGGTTCCGTTTTAGGACCTCTATTGTTTTCACTATATATTTTGCCTCTTGGTGATGTCATTCGGAAACATAATGTTAACTTTCACTGCTATGCAGACGATACACAGCTGTACATTTTGATGAAACATGGTGAAGCCCCAAAATTACCCTCCCTGGAAGCCTGTGTTTCAGACATAAGGAAGTGGATGTCGGCAAATGTTTTACTTTTAAACTCAAACAAAACAGAAATGCTAGTTCTAGGTCCCAAGAAACAAAGAAATATTCTGTTGGATCTGACAATTAATCTTGATGGTTGTACAGTTGTCTCAAATAAAACTGTGAAGGACCTCGGTGTTACTCTGGAACCTGATCTCTCTTTTGATGAACATATCAACACTGTTTCAAGGACAGCTTTTTACCATCTACGTAACATTGCAAAAATCGGAAACTTTCTGTCCAAAAATAGCGCAGAAAAATGTATCCATGCTTTTGT